>NC_072786.1:7285638-7447031 GCF_022539595.1 Amphiprion ocellaris
TGAACGTTACATTAATGTCAACCAGCCACAGTTTTGTGAACTTAATGAACCACATTACAGGAACACAACACACTTCAGCTGTTTACATGAAGCTCAACGCATTAGCTTGATGCTACGTTAGCTTTAATCAGGCTACGACTGAGCAGCTAGCTCGGTTAGCATCGCTAACATTAAAGCTAATATTTACTATGCTAACTTTCTTCTCTAGTCAACACACACTGAAACAAACTCCACCAACATCTGGAGTGCATGGCTCACATTATATCTGACACTAAAGCTGCATATAAAGTGCATTAAAAGCGGCACCGATACGAAAATAAACATTAACTTACCAAACTATCAGAGTCCTTTCAGTGTCTGCTGGTAGAATCCGCCGAAGGTAGAAAACTGGCTAAAACAAGCCAACGGGCAGGAAAACTGTCTGTGGAAAATGTTGTGCTGCTGCACCGATCAATAAACGAACAGTTATTATATCAGAATTAATCCAAACGAGGAGAGCAGAGTCTCTGCTGCCTCCTCCATAGGACCTGTCAATCATTCCAGACCGGACTGTCAATCAAGTAGTCCCGCCCCCTGACTTCGCAAAACTCTATAAAAATGTGTTGTACTCTATTAAAAAAAATCAATATTGATTTATTTTAAGATCGGCCACCTGATCTCTCATTTTGACCATGAAAACTAACGAAAAAAAATGTATATACAGTCTACGCACCGTACTCTGTTTGGCTCCACACTTGCTGATGACCACTTCCGGTCTCAGAAAATGAAAAAACGGACCTTTTTTCGTTTATGTCTCTTACTGATTTTACTTTCTTGTTATTCTAAATATAAAACGAAAATCAAAGCATTTTTTTTAAAAAATCGTATATTCCTTTTTGATCATGAAAAGGAAAAACGCCTTGTATTTCAATTTTAATTTTTGTATTTTAAAACGAAAATCAAATAACCACGTTTTTTTCGTTTTTCAATACCCGTTTCAGAACGGAAAATCCAATTACCAGATCCGTACACGGACCCATAAACTTCAGATATCTTTATTTCTTACATCACCTTGGCTTCCTGAATGAGGGAAAGTATGAAGACATTACTTCATCCGAGGAGGCCTGCACTGGCAAAACCTCAGTGATCAAAGACTTTAAATGTCAGCCAAAGCATTTGCCCCGACACATGTTCACAAACACACACTGGCACACCCGCCATATTTACACCAGGTGTTGCTCTAAATTGCAATGAGAGAAGGATCATCCTATAAAAAACGAGTAGAGCTTGTTAAAGTGATTAATCTGAATGTTCTGACACTCAGGTGGATTCAGCTCTAGCACGTCCTGCATGTTATATTGTGTTATGTAACCCAGTGTTATAGAATATAGATGAAAGCTGTGAATCTGTCAATACCATGGCAAAAATGCACATGATAAAATGCAAAATGATGCAATTTATGCAATTTATTGATGATTAAAAGCTCTTAAAAGATCAAAATTTGTTCCAAATGAGTCAAGATGGTCCTCAGATAATGTGCACAGCTGCTACAGGCTCACACATATGGCTTCAGTTGACATTTCATGGAGACTTGGATACTGCAAACACAGACAATCCTGTTCAGTACATACAGTTTTTTCTCTCTTTTTTTTTCTTTGTCTGCAAGAACTGTGTGAGTCAGGGGAGTTCAAGCTGGAGGGGGTCTTACAGTCTGCATTACAGTAAAAAAAAAAAAGAAAGTTTTCCTCTGGGCCTGACACTGTGGAACAATGCCTTGGAATCTCCACTGAGATCCTGCAGAGACTCACAAAAATGACATCAGACTCACAGCCTCCCAAGAGCTGCTCTCGGTTTCTCGGTGATTTATGCTTTAGGTAGTCCACTAAACTTAGACTGGATGGTGCAAAATATTTATACAGAAAGTCAGCTCAGCGGGGTGAAGCCTGATCCAACAATGCGGGCAATAAGAAGCCAGATTAAGTTTCCATCCCACCAGTGAAACAAATTACAGTAATCATAACATCTCATGTAGATGGAACTATTCGTTTATCCTGTTCTATTATTCATCTTCAGGTAAAGACACCTTGAGGACATTTTATTTTAAAAATGCACAGACGATTCAGTCCCAGAGCTGGTTTTAAGACACTTTAAACATCTGCTTATAAAATGTCTCCAGACTCTTTGACTGAAGGACAAAGTCTCTGACATGAGAAATTGGAACAGCAGATTACGTGTATGGAAAAATAACACTGTACATTGTGTGTGTGTGTGTGTGTGTGTGTGTGCGTGTTTATTAGGACAGTTAAAATGGTCTCCTAACACCCCTCCACACAAGAAAGAGACGGACAAGGAGGCAGAGTGGTGTTGTAAAATTACCCACAATCCCCAAGTTGCATTTGTTGTGACTACAATACGGCAGTAAAACAGAGATGTGGACTCTGGGAAGTACAGTAAGTTTTTCCTAAGGCTGGTATTATGGGCTTTGGAGCGAGCAAGAACATGTGGGACCTGCGTGCACATAATGTGACACCTATAGTTGCTGTGGTTCTTCACCTGTTTTGACAAAAAAAAGATCAGGAAACCACACTGGCAAAGAAAAATTACCCTAAAATCCACTTGCCTGTGAGAATTTATAGTTGCAGTGACACACATGATAGGAACCAGATATGTCACTTAGCTTCAGTAATGTGTTTTCTTTTAGAATTTTGCAAATCTTACATTTTTACAAGGTGGGTGTCTGTTTCTGAATGCTAATCTTGCACATATTTCCCATAGAAGATCAGTATCAGCAAGAACAATACGATACTATCCACTGTACATTCTGTTTAATGCCAGTTTTCAGCCCCCTCTGAGCTGCCTCTGGTGACTGATACAACACTCATCACCCACATCTGTTGTAGATTGTTAAACTTCACAGCAGTTACTTTGAACTGTGTCAGAAAAAAAAAAAAGAAATCATGAACCCCAAACCAGCAATTATGGGCGAGATGACGGGAAGACAAGCTGGAATAGACTTTTACAACATATAGAGTCAGCAGATTTTGACACTTTGAGGTGGAAGAGTAATATGACATCTGCAGTACACAAAAAGGCTTGTTTTTCTTGATTCATCAATAAATAATCTGCAGTAAAATGCTGCTTTTATTCACTGACATTCAGCATTCTCACATTTATCTGCAATCCTGACTTGTTCACCCCAAAATAGCTTTATTCTGGGCTGCGTATTATTTAGCCAAAAAAGGTAATACTAATGGCACAATAAGGGGCATATTTTTATCGCAAAATAAACTGTGGTCTGCCAGGACTCTGAAGTTTGCACATCCAGACTGCTGGAGACTTTTCAAAGTTAATTTGGAAACCTGGCTTCCACCAAACACATTCATCACAAAGGGCTGGGGTGATTTGTTCGGATTTAACAAGGGGCGATAAAGTTAGGTCTGTGTAATTAACACGTTTAATTACAAAGTCCATTAAAGAAGTCTGACTTGTTCATTATGGGGGTGAGTCGGGTGACGTTACCCCTTCATCTCTTCCCCTCTTTGGTTCCCTCATGTGTCGCTGAATCTAAAGCAGAACCCAAACCATGAACAATGTGCCAAACAAAACTGCAATCACTTGGAAAATCTGTCATTTCAGCTGTTGGCTTTGCGCACAAAAGTAGCTCATCTGATCTGCCAGAATAACCAAATTTCTTGAGAATGCAATCAAATGGTCAGGCATGACATGCAGCTGAGTAATAGGCAAAGCCATTATTGTAATGAAGCCAGTCAGAAAGGTTCTTGTATACACAGTATGTGCATGTAAATGTTAACGTGTGGTTGTTGTGGCTGCTTTCATGTATGGATATGCATGCCTTTCTTCCAGGTGCACATAAAAGCTACACTTACCCTCACAGCATGGTAAATGCACATAGCCGTACCATATGTGAAGCCATATGGTTCAGTGGATTTTTGTAGACGAGAATTAACGAACACTGAAAATGCTCTTTTGAAGATGAAGTTTATTTGTGCAACAGCCTGTACACCAAAGATAAATCAGGAACATACAGAGGCACAAGTCCAGAATTATCTTTTACAGTCTGTTATTGAAGAAAGCTTAAAGAAATGGTTTGAAAATGCATCTTCCTAGGCGTTGATTTTTTGCAGTTATATCACGTCTTTACTGATTAATGTCAACGGATCATCCTCAAGAAACCACTGACTTCTTCATGCAAACTGACACACACACACACACACACACACACACACACACACACACACACACACACACACACACATTTTGTTGAGACAATGCTTCCCTGCAGCTGTTGCAGGCGGTGTGTAGCAATAATCAATGCCAGCTCCCAGAGTCAACTGTGGGAAAGAAGCTAACAGGAGAGCAGTAGAGTTGCGTCACCACCATCATTTCACCTTGAATCCAGGTCAGATGAACCCTCTTTCCTTTCAGGGCTTTCAGTGCTCAGTCATTCTGAGTGTTCAGCCAGCTGGCCTTTGTTGCAGCTGCAGTGCGGCCAATGAATGACACAGGTTGATGTGCTGTAAGACTTTTATTTGCCGCCACCTGCTGGTTAGACACTGCAGGTTGTACTTTTTTGGATTACATAAGTGAACTTGTTTAAGATTTTTACCTCTTTGTATGCTATCAGCTTTAACGAGCAAAATCTGAATATAGTTTACATATAAAGAATCAATGCCAAAATACACAATTTTGCCTTTAGTTGATGGAGACCTCAAAACATTAAATGTAACTTAAATTGCGTTAGTTGCTTCCAGCTGTTTGTCTTCTGAGTTTACTAAACATCTGCAGCATCAAACAGAAGTAGGATCCATATGAGCATCTCCAAAGTGAGACAACTGTGCACTTTTAGACCCAACACAATATTACTACTAATTGTAAATCATCCCCGACAGGGAGACAGGATCGATCAGAATCTAATGGTAAATAAGTTTCATGTAAGTCTCTGGATGTGAGCTCCAGCATAGCTGGAAAATTTTATATTGGAAAAGTCTCATCTGTACTGAATTAAAAATGTTTTTTCTGTCATATAGCTATATGCACTCTTTTTGTTTGATGATTTTTACAGGACATATTTGCAGCAGTGATATTTTTGTGTGCACAGATACATTACAGAACATCACTTCTCTAATAATTAAAGTAACTATCAAAACACAGCAACAGGTTGCACATTTTATTGTACCATAATTGATTGCAGTTCAACAAAAGACCCCAAATAGACAGAATTTTCATTTGTTTCAAAACATAAATAAACCAAGAATGCCTGGCCAATAGGTGGCTTTTTCATCCTCATACACATGCATGTAAGATATATCTGTATGTACCTGTATTAGTCTATGGACATCTAAAAAACTGTAACATTAGGCATAAAACAAGAAACCAAATTTTAAAAATATGTGATTTAGTTGCTCTTATATTGACACAGTTTTCAACTACCTCCTGTTCTTAAAACAGAATACTAGAAATTAGGAGATTCAGTCATTGTTTTTAAGTTTATATATGCCCCCTAATATTTTCAGTGGCGCCATCTTGCCACCCCTTCGAGCATTTCCTGGTGACGCCCCTGTCGTCATACGTAGACGTCGTTTCTGTGGTAACCACAACACGGACACCAGCTGGAGACAAATCTGTGATTAATTTTGCTAACTTTAGCTGCAAAAACTATTTAAGTCGTATCATATGGTATCTTAGTTTTAAAGAACAGAAGGACTAACATCTTCAAGACGCTTGCAAAGACTCAAGAAATCAAAAAGTAAGACTTCTTTAGATTTATTTGTTTCCTTGTTTAGAAGACAAACACCGACGGAAACATTTACTACTTTCTGCTAACTCGTTAGCTTTCGTGTTGTATTGTAGGACACGAGCACACGCGTCAACCGTCCGGATAACTTTCAGAAAATAATCATATTTTGTCAATAAATGCGCTCAAAAAGGCCTTTTATTTTCTGTGCAACAGTATAACAAGACAGAGTCACTGTCAGCGTTTCAAAGATAGTTTAAACGCCAATATGGAAAACTACTGTTAGCATGAATGCCGCTGTTGTAGAAAATACATTTGTCATTTGGCGTTTTGTTTGACATAAAATACAAAAAAACTAATATGCCATTGATTCTACCTCTTTGTCCTTTGCATGTACACATTTCTCATCATACTATTATTGAATTTTATATGGATAAAGCCACAGTCCCTCAAAGTCAACTATAAATACTGAAACCATAGCAGCTCTGCACCAGTGGGCCCTGTTTGTTCAGCCTTGAAAACACAAGCGCAAACGTTCAGCTTTGATTCGTTTCTTAATCAAATTGTGTTGGCGAATGCTCCAGGCATTTGTGACACAAGTCTTTGTACCTGTGACCCGTCTATCAATTTACATATTGTAGTTGGAAACGCGTGGAAATGATAGACAGAGTGTATATATGTACATAGACTTCACTTTTTGTTATTGTTGATATGTGTAGTTTCTCCATCAAATTCAAAGATTTGTATTTGCAGATAGCTGTGTTGAACTGCTGTATCTGTCTATTTTGCACCAGTGAATCTGTCTGAGGAGCAGCAGGATAGCAGGCCTCCCAGCAGACAAGAAGTTGAAGTGGAAGAACAAGTGGAAGACAAAGAAACAGAGGAGGACATCCCCCTTGTGGCCCTTGCGCCTGATGCCTCGCTCCCAGAAGAGCAGCCCCTTGCCAGCATTGATGTCTCTGCTAGTCCTGCTTTCCAGTGGCTAGACGAGGTAGGACTCTCTGCGATCATATTTTATGAATGACATTTTGAGGTGTCATAGAAAAGACAAATGTGCTATTAGGTAGTTGAAGGGACAGTATTTACTTTAAAACCTGCAGGAAAATGTAATAAATGTTTTCAAAAGGCGATGCAGTGGTGTAAGTATTTGATGTGTGTGCTTGTACAGCTAAATAGATCTTTAGGGTTGAACTAGAGTTGAAATGGATTTATATGACTTACAGGGTCTACCATTATCATTTTAATATTTTAAGGTTTAAAAAAAAGTGAAGACTTGGAACTTGACATCATCATGTGGATGAGCACAATACTTTTTTTTTATTAACTTGATCAGCACAGACGGTATACAGACATTGAAGTCACAGTCCCACAGTTTGATCATTTATCTTCCGTGAAGTTGATATGAACTCAGTCTTTTGTTTAGTTGCTTCATTGCGTCAACACCTCATCAACCCATTTATTATGGGCATGCAGCACCTCACCCTCCATTTTTACAGGCAACACACAGCCTTGGATACTAGATGGCAGACACTTCAGAATTTGACATTTCTATTCATGGATACACATGCTAAACTTGTATACATTTTTTGTATACATTCATCGAAAGGTGATTCCAATACAGAAGATGTTTTTAAAGATGAGCAGGCATCATTATGGTTTTTAAACACTGCAATTTACACAGCCATGGAATTGGAACTTTATTCATTTTTTTTTTAATATAAAAAGTGCATAATATCTTTTGGCATGACAGCTGAGTATGAATGATAAAAAAGATCAATATGGTATACACACAGAGCTCATATATTTACTATGAATGGTCACAATTATCACAGTCTTTATCATTGCTCAAATATCAACAATCATTAGACTTTGTACTGCATGACCTATGTATTATATAAAAGCTATCATACATCACAAAGTAAAATAAATACTGTACACATCCTTAAAGTGAAACATCTTTCCCCAATCCTTCCCATTCACAGTGTATGAAATGGATTAAATGGTGCTATACAGTTTCCTAACATTAGATAGCAGTATTGTACAAGTGGTGAGTCAAGGAAGATTTTTTTTACAAGTGAAAACTGGTATATGGCATTAAGAGGTGTGCAATAGTCCTGTACACCCAATGATAAGGTTGGAAAAACAATTGGAACTATTTTTCTGACAGCAGTGTGCTGCTCTGTGGCTGCTGTCAAGAAGAATTTGCTAAAGCATCAATAATGCAGGATGTACATGGGAGTCACTCAAAAGAAATTTATCTCCGGGTGCATATTTATACTGGGATATTGTGTAGGATGGTGATGCATTAGGAAACTGTCTCAGTGTAATTAAATAAGTAGCACAGAAGCTTTTACTTGTGCACAGCTTCCTAAAGACTGATTGCTGCCTGTATACTTTTGAACAGTTTGTCTCTGACCCCAGCATGAAGTCTTCCACGATGAATTTCAGACGCACTCAAAACTGTATCATCAGCTCTCATATACCTCACTCGAATGGCTGCTGTTAATTATGAAATCATTTACAGCAGAGAAAATGATAGCTCATTAGTTTTTACTACTAGTATGTGCTGTGCTGTGTCTCAGCTGGGTTTATAGCAGGAGGCAGCAGGACAGAAAGAGAAGAAATGTCAGAGACCAGTGAAAAATCTGTCATAGTAACCCTCCGTATAATATTATGGCCCCTGCAGGAGGCTGGCCTTTACACTGCATGTGTGGTTTTTTTATTAGTCAATCATAGTCCATTGTCCTTTTATTATCATCATTTTAATCCAATATTTCGAAGGCCACACTCACTACAGCAGAAAAAAAAAAGAAAGAGCACACATAAATTTTTCACAATTATTTTTGTTAATACTGCATTCAAACTGTCTATAAGGGCTTAGAGTCTTTTTTTGGTGTACTTGTATGCATGTGTAAATGTGTGCAAATGCATGACTATGTGTATGAGTCTTCATGTACTTCCATTTTCTTTGTGTTTCTCCGTCTGTCTGCCTGACAACATCCTCAAACATTTACCTGTCCTCTTAAGGAGCATAGTTCTTGGGCCGTATCATCATCTTGACCGTTTTGAAGGCCTGCCTGTAGTTGGTGGGGTAGTACTCTGTGGACATGTTGTGCCATGTTCCCCAGAAGATCCCGTTCCTGACTCCCTTGTACCTCTTGTGATAGTACTTCCCGTTGAGGTTGGCGGACATGCAGGCGTCGAACCACCAGCCGGAGCTGTAGTAGGCGCCGCAGTTTCCGGAGGGGTACATGTCGTTGTCGCGGTCGGGCGTGGAGAAGAACTTCTGGTCGTGGTTGAAGTGCTTGTTGAAGCTGATGGCATTCCCAGCAGTCCCACTGCGAGGAAACCGTGATATGTCAGATGTGCAAATTTATAGACTTGCTTAGAAATATTTGATTATTCTTGCATGCACACAGAGAAACCTCCACTGTACCTGTATCCACTGACAGACAGGCGGTAGCGCAGGAACTCATTGGCCACATAGAACTGGTCATACTTTGCATATTCCCGGACACCCTCAAAGTCCTCCAGCTCGATACGCAGAATCGTGTCTTTGGCTTTAGTCAGCAAATGGATATGGTCATTGCCCAGCCAGAACTCACCTCTGTAGGACAAAAGAAGGCAGAAGGATGAGGGGACAGAAGAGAACAAAATAAGTCATATAATACAAACAAGCTCGTATACTAATGCACTTGGTTAGAACGTGGTCACTCAGACAAAATATACTTATTCCCACATACTAGAGGACAGAAACGGGGATGCAAGGCGAGAGTTGTGTGACAGTGAAAAATGGATGAGAGAAGACGTTATTCTTTTAGTGGGTGGTACTGCTCGATCTCCAGGCATGGTTATCAAGAAGTTACCATGGTTATTTCCCACAAAAAAAATATTGGAGAGTAAAGAAAATGAGCTGAAATTTGAATCCAGATGAAGTACAGGCACTGCATTAAAACAAATGGCTGCTTTTCCTCCCTGTTAACTGGTTACATTAGCAGTTCTTTTGTTTGAAATCATTCATTTTGATTCATTAAAAGGGGGTCACGTCTACTGCAGTCACATATATTTACTTAGTTTTATGTGTGATAATCAATCAGTGATAGTTAAACAGGTGGTGAGCAGTCAGTGATACTGAGAACAGGTGTGCATCATTAGGTCCTCGGGGCACTGAGTGACTGGGCTTTCTCAAGTGCTGCAAGGAGGAGTAATGGTGTTGTGTAGAAAATGCCGTTTTGTTTAAGTCAATCCACTGATAAAGAGTGCAGTGGTGCCTATAGATAAACAATGAGTCATGCAAGTAACCGAGAAATCTTGAATTCATATTTTGTTTATTATTGTGTATTCTCTGAAGGTGCTGTATCAGTTAAGCTCACCCCTGTTTACCTGAACAGATGGTAGGTTCCAGTGAGATGCGGATGAGAAACTAATAAATAACCAGTTTCTGGCCCACAGTCGTGGGAGAGTGGGCTGCAGTTTGTTGTGAGGATTGTGGGTTAATAATTTTATGTTGATGGTGGGAAAAATGTGGAACTTAACTGCCAGGATGCGGTGCACACATACTAGAGTTATCTTGTTGCTCATGGTTTAAGAAAAAATGCACATTTTGGATTTAATGGCTTTGTAATTAGCTTTGCAAGACATAGGGTGGAGTATTTTGTGAATGCTTTAAACTCTCTCACCAACAAACTAATGGCAACGTAGCATAAAACTCCAGTGTTAACAAATGAACCCTCCTGACAAAAACACACTGTAGCACTTTACAAAATGTATCCCACTTCGGCAGGAAAGCAACTCCTTTTATATAGTCATTTATTCTCAAAGATCTGCACCCTTAAAGCATTTTGGACAGCAGAGAGGGTGTTGTGCACCAATTGAGACATAATGTAAACAACACAGCAGAGCAGTCCTCTCATTTTGAATCCAGTCATTTCTGAATTAAAATGTGATCCTAAGAATTGGAGTTCACTTGAGATTTCCAAAGATTCCCACCTTGTTGTTTTTGTGGAAGCTTTGGAGGTTTGTGTACTGCACATGTTTTTACAACAGAGGAGTACTCCAGCAGCAACATCTTTTAGCAGATCTTCACTCTTTAGTGAATTTCTCTCCTTATATTGCAAGGTTTCTGTTAAATTTACACTGATAAAGTAAACCGTCATTTCTCAAACTTTAGAAAGGTTTACAGAGCCACACAGTATCAACTGCTCTCTACATGTGGTGGCAACAACACAGTCAGCATGCAAAACATCTATAACTTCTTTCAAGGTCCTATTTGAACTCCACCCTCTTCCACTTAGAGTTATGTGGTATTTAAGCTTCATATCCTGCATACCAGTAGCAGGAAATTTAGGTTTTTCATGCAGAGTTTATGAATTACTCTTAAATCCACAAACCTTTCAATCACTGAGCAATTTTAAATAATGTCTTTACTATAAGACTAAAAAATACCTGAGGTTCCCGAAGCCTTTCTTATACTCGGCCCAGGTGCGGTTAAAGCTGACAGACCCATCGAGCCGTTGCTGTATCACAGTCCAGCCACCTCCAAAGGACTCCATGTCACAGTACACTTCAAAAGTCCCATTGCGAGGATCAGGGGTCACACGATACAGACCACTCTTCCTCGTCTCCAGCACATTGTAGTCTGAGCAGTCCCGAGGGGCTAAGATGACTGCTCGGTGGCGGCAAGAAAGAAAGAAGAGAGGGCAGTTTTAAGAGGATGTTACTGGATGATACTCGGTAATCTCTTCACTTTGGTCTGGCAGTTTTTTCTCTGCCTAACTGAGGGACTGTAATAGAAACAGCCCCGGAGGCTGAGGAAGACTGGAAAAAAAAAAAAAAAAAGAGCTAAGTTAGGCGGAAATCCAGTTTTAGCCGTCTTAGAAGTTCTCGTTCCTGCTTTAATTTCCGGGGAATGTATTCAAACACAAACCAATTCACAATTTATTTTATTTGCTACCAGACTTTTCCCTATGACTTATCAAAACCGTTCTTTGTGTGAATCAAAATAGCATTTCAGCATATTAAGAATTAAAACTTTTGTCTTGCTGTATTCTGTCTGGCAGTAGTCAAATCGGCATGTTTCAGTCTCTTCCTTCATGTTTCTGCATATCTGAAGTACAACACTGAGAATCACAGGACTCAAACATGAAAGTAATGTAAGTGAAAGGATAAAAGCAGCTGTCAGGGGATAAAAGTCAGTAACCTTCCTATGTGCTGCACCATAGGCCATTTCATACACCTTCTCTACTTTCTGAGATTTCTTCCCCTAATTCTTTTTCTACCTGCCCACTTATTTATCTAGCCCTTGCTCCTGTCCCCTGTGTCGCACTGCGGGCCACGGACTCAACCCAAAACCAAGGTCCAAAGGCCCCTGTCAGTTAGCATTTGGGAACTGAAAGGAACATACTTGTCAAAACGTGGGAAAGTGTAAAACTGGATTAGAGAGGCGTACCCCCTCCCTGCACATTCAACACCTTGAGTCTAAATCATTCTGACACTGGGCAGGCAGTATGTGGACCCCGTCGGAGTTTGTTTGATGCACCTCTTTGTTGATACAGTTTTGTCAAACTGTTAAATCTGTTTAGTGGGGTGGTAGATTATAATAGAGCTGGGGTAGGGAGGATGCATGCTGAGAACAGAAGGCCAGACGTCAGGTAGTGGGAGTCTAGACTGTTTGTGGAGAGTAGAAATTGCCAATGTGGTATTTCCGGGCACTATAATGCAAAGTTAGATTTGCAACTAATGCATGGTGACTCTATCTACTGCATTTTCTTGCCACATAACAGAGAATACTTCAGGTGCAAAAATGGCTGCAGATGGTAAATGAAGTCCAGGAGCTGAGGTTGAAGCATATCCTCATCACGTTAACAACTCTGTCGACATTTGGCATCCAAAGTGTTGACCTGTAAATTCTTTCATTGTCCCACTCACTTTAAGTGTCTGACTGCAGTCTATCCACTTAACATCTTCCTCCCCATTTGTTCCCATCTATCTGACCGGGCAGCCAGTGTCCCTAGACAGACAAGAGCCATCTCAATCTCAGTCACTCTGGCACTGTGCCTGACCTAAATAACTCCAATATCAGTCACTTACTGATGCTTTAAAGACTGCTGGCTGATTGGCTGGCTTGCTGTCTGACTGTTGAGTCAAATTAATGGCTAATTGCTCTGAGATTGTCCTTGCAAGAAGAAAACAATCAGTCATTTCCACAAATGCCCCAACACAGCCTGTTTTCATTTAAAGGGCAAAGCCCTCTAGAGGCCCTACAGATTTTTTACTTGTTAAGTGCAGAGAAATATTGTGAGGCTGTTTGGGTTCAGGGTGGTCCAGTGGAGCATTGAACCATAAGACTCGTACAAGAGAACTGTTGGGTTTGAGAACAGCCAAGATTGTTATATAACTATCATCATGATTGTTGCTCAATCTTTACCAAATGGATAAACTTTCTCTGATTCTCTTTCCAAACCCAAAGTCATTTTTTTGTGGACACTTATCCAAACCCTAACTACAGCAGTGTGAGATCAGATCTACCAGTACATGCATGTGATCATTAAAATCCTTATGTCCTGGAGGGCCAACTTGAAACTACTTTCCTAAAATTGTTGAATGTAATTTGAAGGTGCTTTGCCTGCTTCCTTGATTAGTGACTTGTTTGACTGATAAGTGAAGTTAGGCTGATAAGTCCGATGACAGATTGACTGACATCCCGAGATGGCTTCATGACAGACTCGACTACTTGACTGCTTAAATACCACATTTGCTGTTTAGACTTCAGACTGCACAAGTGATTCCTTGTGACAAGGAAGGACATGTGTATCAAAAGTGATAGTATAATCTTTCTGCACAAAGCGATTTAAATAGAAGACTGGAGATAACTTTTGATGGAAGGAAACTAATCGTAAAGAAAATGCCTTTCCTGTAGGAAGTTTTGTGTCACCACATTTGTAGACAAGCAGTTATTGACAGAGGACAGGGCATCTGTTCTCACTTTTTATAACCGAGTTAATGTAGCAATAATATGAAGTGCTTGTCCATTCAGTTTTAGGTGCCTGTATATATATCTTGCAGGAGTGAAAGTGAAGTTTAGCACTGGCAGCAAGAATGGAAATTGGCAAAAAGGAGAAAATAACCGTTTACAGCACTTTGTCAAGAGGTTTTTATCACCTCAAACATACTAGTAGTCCAACTTGATAGTGAAATTGCAGTTGTACAATGGCTTAGAATGTTTGGCTACTGTGGGCAGGGTGCTTTATTTACCCCATGGTCTATTTCATCTTCACTAAGGTTTGTATTAAAGGGTAAAAATCGTTTGTAAAATGTACTTTCTAGCAATTTTAAGTGCCCTTTAAATCATTGTTTAAATCCATAGAGTATAAATGTTTCTGAACTGCAGTGCAGCTTAATGAGCTGCACACACAGACATTTCCTTATGTCGTCAAATGTGTTCACCTTAGGTCGGCTTGCTTGTCTTTTCTTTTTTATGAGAACAACATAAATTTGGTTTGTTCAAATCTCCATTTAACAATTAAGGACTGTAATTAATTAATTAATTAATTAACTAACTGCTTAGCTACAGTTTGGCAGCTGAATAGTTTATACAGGAATCAGGAGACCCGTTTTACCACAAATTGCTTCAATAAGCACTTTTGACTCTGTGATTAACAACCAGAAAACATTTATCTTCTCTTTTCGGTTCTTGAAGATGTTTCACTTCTCATCCAAGAGGCTTCTTCACTTGTTTTTTGCTGAAGCGTTTAGGACTATTAAAATCAAGTAAATTAATCTAGCATCTGGTTTTCAGTTTTACAAATTCAAAACAATTCACACTACGTGCCAAAATGGGACTGCATTAGGATTGCTGGTAGACGGAGAATTTTTATCAGATTGTACGTGTCATTTTTGATTTAAGACCTGTGATAGGAATTAAACAGCAGCTACAACATTGTTTATATCTGTGTTGTGAAACTGCACAAGTCTTATCATGAGGTATTAGTCAAATTTCCGTGGTAACAACAGCTGTTTCATGTCTGCTACTTTTGGATTGACTCACCCGCAGTTTTCTAGCTTGGAGCTGAATAATTTGCAAGTTCTTGACCTTGATATGACAGACTGATGCACAAAGACAAGTGTGACTGACCCTGTGTGCCATCTGCGACTACTGTAATGTCAGGGAAGCCACTTGCATTACTACTTGTGATATTGACAAGAGATAATGAGAGCTCGTCGTTTTATGCTGGAATGAGCACTCAAGAGCATGACCTCCAGAGCAAGAGAGGTAGGGGGAGAGGCAGAGGGAATTAAACTGAGGGCGACACAATGAAAGTTAGCGTAAGAGGAAAAGAATATGAAAGGGAGTGGAGAATTGAAGCGAGGGGTGCAGATGCTCTGAGGATAAGTGCATGAGGAGGGGGAAAATGACAGGAATTGAAGGAGAGTTTTGAAGGAGAAAGAGGCAAGAATTTAGAGGGAGAAGCAAATACAGCAGAGAAAGGGATGGGATTCCCTTCACACCACTGTCCCAGCTAATCTACTTAGAAATAAGCTCACATCTGTTTTCCACATAAAAGCCCCAATAGTGTGTCGTATTCACTCATGCGGTATCAGGATATTATTCACTTTCTGAGTGAAAAGTGGTCCGCATTTCTACTGTGCTCTCATCCAAATAAGCTTTTACATCAATGTAAAGTGGGGTGTTTGTTATGCTCAGCTAGTTTGCAATCCCTACTGGTAGGTTTTTATAGGCAGCATCACAAGATTTTTCATTTTAAGCTTGTTTTTTTAAATGTTCCAATATGCACTACATAACTGTAGTGATGCTCACTCCGTTTCATGTAGATGCCAAGTATCTGTCTTATTCTCTCTCCTCTCTTTGAGCTTCTGTATATGGAGAATAGTAGAGGGTCATAACAGTTGAATGAGTTACATATGAGGCAATGTGAATTCTCACTTTGAGCCTGTAGTTGTCGTATTGCCTCACTCTTGTACAATATAACCTCAAGCTATTTCAGTCTTTTCATTTTTGCTATGGCTACACTGAACCGGCTGCTCTACCAGAGTAATGTAGTGGATATGGGAGCCTTTTGATGGCATTAATGCAATGGAAATTCCTTTTCTCATTATATGAATCTCCCCTAAGTATGTAATATTGTTCATGGAGAAGGTATGTTGCAACGAACCACTACACAGCTGACAAGGTCATTGTAAACCTGGAAGATTTCATTTCCTATTTCCCAGAAAGAGAAGCCTTGCTGGGCGATTGGTTCTCACCCAGATTTTGTGAATTGTAATCGCTTCAAAAGCAATCAATGTGCACAAGTGATTGAGTAGATGCCATGCCAGAAAATTCACTTCACTTCATTTGGTGCTGGAGTTTCATTACCATAACAACATCTGGGGTGAATTTATGGGAATAGAAAAGAATAGAGATGGAGGGCTCTTGATCATGCTCAGAGAGAGTACAAAAAAAAAAATACATGAGAGGAAGAGAAAAAAGAGGAGACATCTATGAAATGGCAAAGACAGAACAGAATAGAATATAATACAATAAAAAAAAAACACATTCCCTTTTGACTGAAACTCCTGTAGCTAGGGAGATGGAGAGGGCTTACAAAGGTCAAGCTATAAGAACAGAACAGAAGTAATAGGACAAAGGGATTATAGGATTCAAGGTGATAATGTAAAGAATGGTACAAAATTAATCCTAGTAAAAGCAAGCTTACACTGAGGGCTGGGCTGCATTGCACACTGGGTGGTGCAGGTGGAGCTGAGCTTGTTGACCACTCCAGTGATGTTTTCCACCCGTCTGTCCACCATAGCCTGCACGTTATCCAAGTTGAGCAGGTTGAGCCCCTCCAGACGACCCTGCAGAGCAGAGATCTGGCTCCTGGCATTGCGCAAGCTGGCTGACATCCTATTCAGCTTCACCTGAGATAAAGCCAGAGCGGGCATGAAGGAAATTATGTTTGGCACAGAATACAAAGCAGGTGGATTACTGTAGTCACCAGCCTCCTCATTGTTTTACCAGCCAATTTGAATTTTAGAATGAAAACGAGGTCTGCGTGATGATTGGCTGTCGGCCAAAGTGACTGTGAGAGTCAACAAGCTTACCAGACAGCAAAAATTTACCGCCATTTGGCTGGTGTCTAACGCTGATTCTCCACCCTGTTTACAGTACCAGGAATTTTCCCCAGTGGATTGGTGCCAGGTAGGACTTTACCGGTCTTTTAACATCTGGTTAGTTTGCATTCCAACTGGGTGCATCTGACTGGGCAAATTCCAGGTGACATTGTATCCACAATGTTTATAAAGCACATTTTATATCAGTTTGTTCAGACCAGTGCCCCTGACATTTTAACAAGACTAATAATGATATTGGCTCACTGACAGTTAGCATGGTTTTGATGGGAATGGTGCAGTCACATTACTGCACTCTTTGTACAGTCCTCTGAACATTGTTTATGTGTAGAAAATGTGCACTGGTCTGGATTTTACAGCTAAAACCATTACCTACCCCAAAGGGACAAAGCATACACTTAACCTTAGATAACGTCAGTCATTAAAAATTCAGAAGTCTGACAGTATTTCTAAAAAATGACTTGGTTTTATTTTTGCACTGAATCAAATGCATTTCTAACATTTTCGGTACTTGGTAAAATACATTTTCCAAAACGGTATTAAAAACTGTGTGTTTATTTTTTACAAAGACTGAACTTTTCCTCTCACCTGCATCTCTTGCATTGTGCTCGGGCTTGGTGTAATTTTCCCAAAAACGGAACCTTGCCCCAGTCCAGTACCGTCCATTCCAGTAGCTGCAGGAACCATCCCATCTCCCCTGTCCTCCTGGCTGGACCCACCTAACACCTCCTGGCCCATCGGGTCCAGTCTCGCATTTTCCTCAGCATCCCTCTGAATCGGGTCCTGCATCTGTCCCTGGTCTTGCTGATGTCCAAAAGCTCCATTACCCCGTGTCCCACGGCACTCCTGGCACCCACTTTTCAGCTTGTTCACCACCTCCTTCAGGCTCTGCAGCTCCTTCATCGTCTTTTCCAGCAGCCTGAACTGCTTGGGCAGCTGGATGGTGAGGGGAGGCAGTGTGAGCTGGTAAGGGCAGTCCTCCCCTTCCTCTGCCCCGGCTCCGGTGCTCCCACACTGGCCTGAGGGTCTAAGTTTCATGGGGCACGAGGCTGGGGTACCAGAATCAGATCCCAAATTGTAGGTTCCTCTAGCGTCCCATCTGTGGTGAGAGTTACCCGGGAAGTCTGCTGCCCGGCTGGTCCGCGGCACCAAGGTGGCTGTAAGCAGGAGACTGGCACAAACGCAAAACACAGTTGTCCTCATTTTTGTGCGAGATTTGTAAAGGAGAAATAAGTGTGCGTAAAGCTAGAGTGTCCGCAACTGCCTCCGATGTGAACTTGGAGTGTGGATGCGTTATAGTTGTGTGTGTGTGTGCCTGCAGATTGCCTGTAAGTATAAGAGTAGGTGAGTGTGTGTCCAGTATCTTATTGGTTTTAAGAGAGAGTGTGTGTGTGAGAGTGTGTGTCTGTGTGTGTGTGAATGAGTGCAGCCTGCAGGATGGAGAGAGTGCAGGGGAACTGCCGCTGCCTCAGATAGCTGTGTCATTAATATGAGGACAAGGGAGGGAGGGAGGGAGGGAGGTAGAGAGAGAGGGAGGGAGCTGCCATGGAGAGGATGGGAGGGGCAGCTCTATTGCGTAATGCAAAACACCATATCAACAGCATAGTGAAGAACTACAGAGATGCAGACAGATTATGGGAGTGGTGGTGGGAAGGAGGGACGGAGGAAGGGGCAGGGAGGGAATTAAAGAAGAAAAAAAAAAAAAGGTGGGTCCTTTGCCTGCAGTCGGCGCATGTTGCCATGCAGCCTTACTCTGAACTCAGCCCATTTCCCAGAAGAACAAAATGACTCAGTGCACAGGAACTGTCCACTCAACTGACAGTAAGGTGATGTTTTTTCACGCTTTGTTGTTCTGAATGTCTCCCAAAATTTAAAGCCTCTCGTGTTGACCCAGTTCAGATTCCAAATCCTGACTCACTCTCAAGTCCCCAAATTAGGTCCAGGTGGGCATAATTACAGTAAAATCCATGGTGTAGCCAGCAGCAACAATACAAAAGATTTATTTCAATTAGCACAGCTGCAAACAACCTGTTGTTCTGTATTCACGCGCTTTGCTTGGGATGTTGTAAGTGAAGCGTTAGACTCATTGGAGACTTTTTCGAGAATGTTTTCCCGTCATTCTTGAGTTCTGAACACCTGCCAATTTTCCGTCCTGATCAGATTTAATTTTCCCACAGTAATACACCTGCAGAGTGCACACTTAACTCAGAGTAGAGCTGCATTAACATAACAAGCCACTCTAATTCAGATGTGTTCGGATAGCTAACTACTGCACCATTGATCTTACATAACCTGCATTACAGTGTAAAGGGGTCTTTTGGGGTTTTCATGCAAACAAGCAAAAATTGTGTTGATTCACTGTTTCTCGCCAAAACAGTCTGTGTATCCTTGGCATCAAACAGAAGTGTTAAATTAATTTTTGTCATAAAAATCCTTCATTGTTTATATGCATGTTAAAGGGCTGTCTCAAGTGCAATCCCCAGGCCACACACCTATCCAAAGTGAGGAGCTTGTTTTTTCATTTGTTATACAACTATCCTTGTCACATTTCAGGTGAAGAACAAAGTGCAAAGCTGTCATTATCACTATGCTGAAAATGCATCATCTTATCTAACTTCACAGGGTACCTTTTTTTTTCTGTTACAGTGCTATGTTGTTAAATATCCGCAGAGAATGAATGTCGGTCTGTGTTTTGTCAGGAAAGTTTGGACTGGATATAGACATCTTCCTCTATAGCCTAGAGAAATTATGTTAATTCAAAAGCTCTCTTAACCAACGGCAGGCAGGTTACATCTGCAGCATGTCACTAAGAAAGATGCAAAACAGCCATTTTTGCCCAAGCGGCTCAGCTTGCCTCACTTTCTGTCAGTGGGAATATCATTAATTGGAACTGCTCTTTATTTGTGTTGCTCAGTGATTTACCAGGAATAAGTTCTGGTGTTTTAATGAAGGGAACTGGGACATTTTGGGAGCAGTTAGAAATAAACAAAGCATTAGTCTGTTCAACAATGCCCTGGAATTACAGCAATATGGACTTTCTGTAGTTACAGAAACCTTTAACTTGCCTCCTCTACAGGAATCTCGTAGGTGAGAAACTGAACTGTTGAGCTGAAATATTAGAATCAGTGCCATCTTTAAAGACAGTTCCAGAAGGCACATGTATGTTTATGGGACAGTGTGAATCTAACTCTGTGAGAAGATTACACAATAGTGTACTTTATCTAAAATAGATGAAAACTTTTACTGCCATCGTGTCACCAGTCGTAGATTTATGGATTGGTTTAGTTTGTTTAAATATTTAACAATGCAAACATATAATGAAGCCTTGATTAATCAGCGAATGAGTAATACACTTGTTTTTGTATATGGCTAATGATGTGGCGCTGTGGTCATTTTTTGGTGGTTTTAGGACCGCCGTTATTGAAATTGCAGTCATTCTCTGCCACAAACATCATTCATACATTAGGCAATCTCATGGAGCATCTTACAGAAGTTATTAAGCAATGGAAGCTATTAAAATGAATTCTGTGGCACTAACAGTCCTAACAGTGACTCTCTCAGACCTTAATGTTCCCCTACCAGGAGTTTTGTTATAAGCTTCTTGTAGGTTCATTAACTTGGCACTGATTGTTTGTGAGACATCGTTTTTGATTCAGTTATTTATGTGATTCATAACCACGGGACCTGCAATTGAAGCTTTTTTTTGTTTATTATTCTGGGGCAATAGATGTCTCATGCACATGTCATATTTCTAGAGAAGTGACACAGTTTCAACTAACTGATCTCATCTCCAGAAGTGGCTCATAGCCCTGGTGGAGGAACACTCGAGAAAGGGGAAATATTTCAGCAGAAAACTTCTCCTAACAAAGTGATTCAATCTGGCTGTATAGGCTCAACTCCAATTCAAACAGTCAATATGAGGACATGAAGGTAGAGGCGGCGAGAGAGGGATGGTGGCTCTCTCATCACACGGTGGAATGCAGGGCTGTGCTTCGTGGCGATTGTCATTATTTTTCTCCCTGAGGGTGCAGAGTCTTAAAGCCCACAGCTTCTTTTTGTTACACACTCCGCATACCTGCCGCCTTACACGCTCATATTCCTGGCAGGTTTCAGTGCTGTTCTGCAGCACAGATCACATGCCTGCTGGTGTGAGTGAGGTTAGCGAGGTGGGAGAAGATGGACAGGTACGAGTGTCCACGTGTCTGCATAAATATCTCACGGTGATTGTCTCTATCTCACTTCTGAGGTGCTTTGCCACATGTTAGCCTCATGCAACCGCCCCATAAAAAGCCTCTCTGCTGCTGAAGATCAGTTTTGGCAGCAGAATTAGAGAGGCTGCCCGAAACTGCTTCAGGCTGCTCCTCTCAGATAAATGCTCGGTGTACACTCGGGGATGTTTCTTCCATCACTGTCATCTGTACTGCTGAAAACACAAAACTGACCGCTTTAAAGAATAGCCTCTAATTCAGTTTTAAATTGTTTTCGTGTCAGGGGTAATGACAGTTTCCCCTCCTGAGGAATTATAATTCCTATACTGACTGAAATTGCAGTTTAAAAGATCATTTGAGACCAGGTAACCCACTTAACACTTTAAGATGTGAGCAATATGCTTGTTATAGTTTTTCCTTGTAGTAATGTGACCTTGGGTGACTTAACGGGGAGAAAAAAAAACTCTGAATAAATCATTTTAACAAGAGTCCTAATCTACATCATTCACAACATTCATATCTTTGTCCTTTTCAGCCCTTGGAACGTGGTTGGACGCTTACGAGCACTTTTGACAATAGCCAGATAAACAATATAATGGGATGAATCTGAAAACATAATCGCCTTTTCCTAATGTTTGAAGTCAGGACGAGATATCACTCCACATATATGTGTGTAATCAGAATGTTTGTGTGTTTGTTAGTGTTGGATTACTTGCTACACTGTCTGACCTGAGATATCCTCAGTCCTGCAGCTCTTTGATACAGACAAGGCTATCCCTCATTACTCCCAACTCTACCAACCTGGTTCTGAAGATAAGAAGCAAAAAACACCTGTCCTCTGTTTTCTATCACTGTTGCGTACACAGAGAACTCCCTTTTTAGATAATTTCCCTTGCGCAGTGCTTTTGACCTGATATCATTGTCGTTGTTGTGCTGTGTTTTGTTTTGTTTTTTTTAAACTTTTAAAAAACTCCCTCAGGGCTAATGGTACCTGCAAAAGTGAACTGCAGGTACTTATTATATATGTGGTCCATTTCCAATAAATGCTCTTACCCTTTAGAGATTGCAGATAGTTCATGTTTATTTTTTGCTACTGATCTTGATAGGATGATTTAGTGATATTTGCCAGCTTCGGATGGATCTTTCGTGTTGTTCTCCAGAGCTTTCTTGTGGGCGATCATTCTGTGTTGGCGAGTTCAGACAGATATAAGAGCTTTTACTTACAACTGCAACTGAAATTTCTGCATATTACAGCAGAAATGAGGCATTTTTTTGGTGAAATGTTCTGACTGCTATGAAATGTGAAACCGGAGTTACAAATTAGAGCCTCTTGTGAGTTAGTTTTCAACTTCTGAAACTTAATTTTGTCACTAAATAATATTACACAAAACCGCTTACTGGTCGGAAGTGTATCTGGTTTCTTGCCGTTTTGTTTTATTGAATATTCAATCAAGGTAAAAAATGGAAACAAGAGATTTCCACAGAATGTGATATGCTATTAATATTTTAGCTTTCGTAGAGGCAGCTTTGGGTCAGATCAGAGACTCCAAAATAATGAAACCTGAGCTGACAAACCCATACAGGCATATGCCGATAGGAGTTTGGAAATGTCGCTCAGTTTGTGTCCCCAAATCCAATATTCTGTGTAATATTCCTTCTTTGTCTTTTTCAGTTCGTGTTGCTGGGCAAGATCAGCCAGACCAACGTAATCAAACTCAAAGCCAGCTACAAGCTACTCTACGATACCTTGAAGAGGTATGTTTTACTGTTTTTTCTTGATGAAACTCCTTCACATTTGTATTGTACATTTCAATCAATATTTGACCACAACAGAGCTGAGCACAGCACATCAAATAAATACATAGAGACCTGTGGTCAATTTTCATGACAGCCAGAACGCTTCCAACAGAAGTGTCCTTGAACAACTTCTTATCAGATCCAATACTACTCTAGTGTACTCGAGGGAAAAAATATAGAGGTAGCTTCTGAAGACACAATTTAAAGCTTGGATTGGGTTTATTTATCACTCACTTTTTGGGGTCGAAAGTCCTAATATGTACAGCATTTGTTCCTGAGGGAGTGTAAGCAAGTTTCAACCAATACAACTACTATTGAAAACCTGTTTAATGAAAAACGTCCCCTAAACATACTACTTTTTAATCCTTTTCAAATCCTGAATGGATTCAACAGATTCGTCAAATCACCAAGGTGCATATTAGAAAATGAAATTAGCTTCTGAGACCCCAATTACTTGATAAAACAAGAAAACCTGAATACACACATTAAATTTAATTGGATCGGTGCTCAGAAGTGTATCATGGAAATCAGCAGTTACTGTATGTTTACAAGCATTTTGAAAAGGTTGGATTCTGGTAACTTGCAGTTACATGTTTTGTCCTTTATCTGACAGTAAAGGGCTGTTTTCCTGAGAAAAGAATCACAAGGTCCAGTCAACTGTTAATTAATAAAGCATGACAACTTTCTCATGTGGTGTTATGACTCACCATTTCCTGAAAGCAGGAAAACTCATGCTCATATTTACTTTTTTTAATGGCCAAACGAACTAAAAATTCAACAATATTCCATGGTCCTTGGGACGACCTAAATAAGGATCCAGTGTTTAATCCTAATCAGCTTTTGGACTGTTACTGTTTTTAAATGAACCCAGAAGTTATATGAGGTGTATATACAAAATACCACATACTTAAATCATCGTTTTAACCAACAGTACTCAGGATTGTGAGATCCAGCTTTTGGGAGAAGCAAAGCGATGTCGTGCTGAGCTGGAGAGGCTTCGGGCCAAGGTGGAGAGTACAGAGGAGCAGAGCACCTCGGAGGAGCCTCAAAGTGAGGTCAACGAACTGAGGCAACGGCTCCTCCAGGCATACAATGAACTGAAAGGTGCTGAGGAGAGAGAGTACAAGACACAACATGAACTGAAGTGGTGAGCTGTGTATATATACACAGATTTACACACACCATTATTGCAATCATTGATGCTGCACATTTCATTTTCAGTCAGGTATCGAGTCAAATGAATCAAATAAAACTGCCATTTGATTCAATAAAAGACATCCATTACCAATTTCTCTCAAATTTCGCTGCGGCTGTGTCACAAACACGCACACACACACACACACACACACAGAGAAATACACACTTCACACTTCTGAGAGGAACCCAAGAGACAGAAGAGAGTAAGGACAAAACACAGAAGTGAAATTGGAGTGGTGAGGAGAGTGGTTGTGTACGTTAGGAGAGGAGTGCATGGACGTATACACACAGGAGAAAGATGTGCGCACACAGTTACATTTAAGTAACTAGGGACCAAACACTGAGGTGAGCTACATGAGGCAGCATCTTTTTATTGGCTTTGGATGGAGGTGAAGGTGAAAGAGTTTAAGAAACACACATACACACAAATGGTATTGATGCTGTGTTTGTGCATCGCTTGGCCTGCAGCATTTCTTTCACTTTAATATGAATAAAAACAATACTTTCTAAGTGAATTTGTTATTATCTTGTCGGTTATGTTTACTTGCTTGAGCTCTCGACACCGGTTAGTTTTTTTTTTTACACCAGTCCTGTGGTTGTTTCTGTTCCTCTTCTCTCATCCTTTCCCTTCACTCCCATGAGTCTCTTCTCTCATTGCAAGCAATTTCCCTCTCTTCTGCTGCAGGTTTCTCTTTCCTCCCCCAACTCACTCAACTCTACTTGTCCAAAAGGTCAAACACACCCACAGAAATGGAAAATAACAGACTCATTCGAGTATCTCTCGCTTCTCTGTACACAAACTCCATTTTTTTCAAGTGCCAAAGGGAGGTTACTGGAATATTGCTAAGCAACATGATAACATACACCAGTGGTTCCCAAACATTTTGGCTTCCGACTCTTGAAAACAACGTGATGTCTACTTGTGACCCGTCAGAATTTTGAGCTGAAATTGAGCGTGGAACATCACTTTACTCTGCATTGAACATTCCGTTTAGTACATGATAATGTAATCATCTGAGGAGGTCTGACAAGTGTACGAAGCTTGGATGAAATCCATGAAAGGAATGGAAAAGCTACACGCATACAATAAAAGGTGGTAATAGCTTTTAACATATGCATGAAGTTTGAATGACTGTGGGTAATTGTGAAGAGGCTAAAGAGATCTAAAGTAGAGCAATGTTTGGGGAAAAAAAAAAACCAATATCTTACATGGGCTGCACAGTGGCTCAGTGGTTAGCACCGTCGCCTTGCAGCTAGAAGATCCCCAGACTGTGTCTCGGCTGGGGCCTGGAAACTTTCTGCTTGGAGTTTGCATGTTCTCCCTGTGCAAAAACATGTTCGGTAAGTGTGAATCAATGTGAGTGTGCTTGTTTGCCGCTATGTGCAGCCCAGTGATAGACTGGTGATCTGTCCAGGATGTTCCCTGCTTTCACCATAAGTCAGCTGGGATACACTCCAGCCCCTCTGCGACCCTAATGAGGATTAAGCGGTGTATAGATGATGGATGGATGTATCTTGCCTTGTAATCAGATTAATTTGACTTTCCCTGGTTGGCATCTGGTTTGGAACCTCTGACGCACATTATTAAGAAATATTTTATCCAGCTAAAACTCTGGAGCGATAGTCAAATGAAAATTTATCTTGGAAAGTCAGAAGAAGAAAAAAAGCTCTACTGTAATCTTGCTAATAAACCTTATTTACTCAATCATTACGCTTATCTTTCCCGCATTGCATTTGACTTTGGATTGCCTCAGCAATATTAAGCCCCTCGCTGCACATAAACTCGACACTGTATGGCAAAGATATGATCTGTGGTGTGGTTTTTCATGCATAGCACACACACACTGGGGCAAAGAGTTGTAGGCCCAGCAGTAATTGAAATATTAAATGAAAACCACTTGCAGAGCATTCTCTGAGAATGCAGTAATAGACAGTATTACACACTGAGTGTGCATATTATTTGTGGCAGCATTTGCTAGTGAACTCTCTTTTACGCTCACCATCTAGTTTGTCCCTCTCCTTCCACTCTTTCTTTCATCCCCTCTGGCCTCAGCTATTCTTTCTCTCCCCCTTTTTCCTGATTTTTTTTTTCTGTTCTTTTTCCTTTCTCCCCTCTTGCCCACATGGCTATCGGTCTGCATATGACAAGCAGATGCTCACCATGCAAATATGCCTTTTAAAATCATCGTGTCCTTTATCTTTAGCCAAACACATACACAGGAATTCAGCACTTTTCCCCGTCACGTATTGTAGCATTCGTGCATTTTTCTCCGTATATCGGTTAATATCCAATATATATACACTTGTCAGGAAGATTAATATCATTTACTCTGTGAAACGTGCAGCTGTACAGTATGTGCTATTGTAAGGTTTTTCATAATGACAGAGCTGACTTGAAATTATTTCATAAAAACTTTAATAAACTGCTCAAAAAGCATCTGCTGCAGGGGGGTGAAAAATTCACAGACACAGTTTTATGTGCACGTTCATTCTGTACCTACAATTTATGTGCTTACGTAAGATGAAACTTGTGCCCTATGTATGCATTTATACACTATTTGTGTCTTTGCCAGTCCAGCATGTAGTTTTTTTTTATTAAATTACTAATATAAGCAACTTATTAAAACACTTTCTGACATGTATTTTAATAATATATGAGTTCTGCATCTTTGCCTTTTGGTGGGAGTTTTGTAAGAAACTGCATATTAGTCAGATTTTAAAAATGCAAGTGCTGGTTCAGGTTTGTGCATTCCTTTTTCAGGTGAAACAGGAACTGAAACGTGACATTTCTGTCTCTTAAAAACTCATTTATGTTGTTCTCTTTTTAACATTCTCTCTTCTCCACTCCTATATGCTCTGCTCGTCTCGCTTCGCCTTACCTCACCTCACCTCACACTTATGCAGTCTCTGGGAGGAGAAGCAGTATCTGGAGAAAGAGAATGAGATTCAGACAAAACCTGCTGTAAGTTCATCAATTCACCGTCCAGGTCTGGTTTCTGAGGCGTGGATTACTACTAGAACAGCGGTCTTGAAAGAGGATAAATATGAGTTTTACTTTAAGCCTTCATCCAAACTTAATCCCTCCATATGAAGACTTGCAATGTGAAGCTAAAACGTTTTTCATTCCAACCTCCCATTCAATCAAAAGAATGGTGTACGAGTTGGACAAGTTTTAATCCTTGCATGGAGAGAGGGTTTAAACGGTTAAGTAGGCAAGTCAAGGTAGCAATGACACAAAGACTACTGATGTAGCATAAAGATTTCATCCTTTCATTTTATGACATAGACTATGCATGTTGTATTCAAAGGAACAAATCTGTAAAAATAGGAACATTCTTTCACTGGCATTGGCCCGTATCCACTTGATGCTGTGTGATGTCGCTAGTACTTTGTAATGCTGCAGAGCGTGTTAATACTATTTTACTTTTTTATTCATTCTTTAAGAAGTCAATCACAATATAACGTACCTCTTTCACTATGCGGATGGGCATGAAAATCGACAGTAATTGTGGAATCATCAGCTCTATAAATCAGTTTTGTTTTAGATAATCTAGTGAGAAGTACCAGAATAAATCTAAGATGCTTTGGCTAGCCTCGAGGAGCACCGCATTTACAATTCTCCAGTCGGATAACTTTCTAAATTCTGCTGCCTCTTCCTGTAATGGCAAAAAGAAGCTTAGAGTCTGAGCTTTGGATAACTTGTAGATTGAATTCAGCAACTTACACTACTGACTGCGGGACATGTTGTGATTGCAACTATCACAAATGTGCTAAAAACTCTGACTTATGATGTGGATTTGTAGGATTTGAGCCAGCAAGAAATACAAATACATGAACAGAAAAAATAGACTAGTTAATGAAAAGCGTACTTGCTACCTGTATGAATTTGTGCTCCACAGGAATAAAAAAAATACTCTAAAGTATTTACATCAAACAGTCCACATTTCTTGTATTAGAAGTGGGGCGTCAAATTATATTCAAGCATCCAAGCGAAGAAAGCATTGCTTGTATGAATTAACGAAGACACTACCTTTGCTCGAACACTTCAGGCAGTTTATTCAGTTAATGGAGTATATGTGTAAAAGGGCATTTTGAGTGTCTTTCTCAGTTTAATTGAAACAACATGCCATATTGAACCAACATGTTTGTACTCGGGGGAGTTTGCAATTTCCATACTCTGTAACACACAACCACACACACCTGTCAAACATGATTAATAAGCTTACATACAGAACATTTCTAATCATTTTTCTTTGTCGGGTAGATACAGAAAAAAGCCACAAGTTGCCCTTTTAGAAGTTGGAATGAAGATAGCTGGTGATTATTTTCATAGTTTTGCCTGCAGAGTTAAATCACTGCCATTATTAATTAAATACTGTTTTTGTTGTTCAGATAAAGAGCATAATTAACCCAGAACTAGTTACAGCACCTGCAGAAACAACTAAAAGACTTTGCAGGCTTCCTAACAATATGATAATACATGAGAGTCAAGTTCAAGAAGAAATTTTGCTGCAAAATTTGGTATTTCTCATTAATACATGAACCTCTGACACAGCAAATGCTTAAAGTGAAAGTGCTTATACCTATAACTCCTCCAACTCTGAGTTATACTTAATGCTCAGACTCTATGAGGAAAAACTATTTTATTTTCACTTCACCTCAATTAAATTCTCACCACTGACTTGATATTCTTGATGTGTGATCTAATTTTTATGCTGTCGGTGGGTCCTGCAGGGGCTGGACAGCAATATAAAGGCCATGCAGGACAAATATGAGGATCTGAGGAAAGAGGTGACCCAGAGACAAATAGAAATCAGGTATCCCATCTTGAAGTTCTAACTTTAATCACTCAGTTCATGAGGTCTTCATTACACTGTCTTAATATCTATTTGCTTCTTTTTAATAGCTATATTCTTGTATTCATCTATGGCTTCCAGTTAATAAGAAGCACTTCAGCTGCTGCTAATGAAAATTGCTCTGAAGATAAATGTACTCGTGTGTTCATTTTTCTCCCGTGTCTCCCCACGCAGAAGCTTGATGGAAGATGTGGAAACCCATGAAATGCAGATATTGAAAGAACAGAAACAGCTGGAAGACAAGAAGGGGATGATAGAGCTTAAAGAGGTCTGTGTGTGTGAGAGAGTGGGCATCGCTTATAGCACATCATCGATAAAATAACAAATCGTTTGCGCCCTTCCATTTGTGTTTGCACGTGTCCACGTGGCTGTTACAAGGCTGAGAAAGCACGGTTCATCTGTATACCTGACCAGATTATAAAGGAGACTGAACGGAAACGCTCGAAAAGGGAGTAAGTATGTTTAACCCTTTCATAGGTTATACTGGGGAAGAGATTTCCTGTTGATGAGCCTGTTAGGATGCTGCAGTCAGATAATACAGACAAGAAAAGACAGTAAGGGCCACATTTATTCTAAAATCTCCACCTCTTCATCTAGATTCCATCTTAAATCCAATAAAATTGTAGTTTTAAATAATGTAAAAATGTTGCTCATTTAATTGTTTTTGCTGAGTGTAAACTTCTGATTGATGCTGATATGAAACACAACTACTGATGTCTATTATTCTACATTTCCTGCCTACAACCACAATTTTTCAGTTTTATACTTGTCCAGTTTCCTCTGTAAATTATGTCTCCAGTCCCCAGCTTTTGATGTTCAGCAGACTTTGAATTTTTCGTGGAACTAAATTATTTCTTCCAAATAATGAGCTGAAACATTTGGTGCTATTAGCGCCACGGTTCTAATTTAAAGGTGTCAATCCTTCTAATTTGATAACAAATGACGGCCACGTGTCAGGCGTTGTTAATTTTTGAATGCAAATGCAGCTGAAGGGATGCTTCGCTCGCGGCATCGCTGCTGTTCCCTTTTATGTTTATTTCAAATTAATATTTGGCTTGCAAGTATTGCAGAGGAACTGAGCCACGCAGGCTGTGACTTGTAATTTCAAATTCACAAAGCTGAGGAGTTCTGGGGGTGTATGTAAAAGATGGATGCACTGCTGCTATTTCATAAGATATGCACTCTTACAGAGACAGTATTGAGAATCAGAGGGTGCTTTTATCCTCTTCTCATACTTGCATTCATTCTTGGTATGTTGTTCTTTTTTTTGTCACCAGAGCTGCAGTGAAGAAGATGGAAGCTCTAAATATGGAGATTTCAGAAGTGGAGCAGCAAGTGAAGAAGGTGGATGAGCGTAACCATTCCATCAGGAGGAAGAGGGAGGAGGTGATGCAGGAGCAGGAGGGTCTCAGGGCCCAAGTAGAGGCCAGTCAGAGGGAGAACAGACGGCTGCTGAAAGAGCAGGAAGTCAGCAGGGAGGAGGTGGCTGAATTCATGGGCAACAGGTACAAACTTCCTCCACTGTCAACGTCAAAAATGGAAAGTATTAGATGACCTGATAGCTGAGAGGTGAGTGGGCATAACACAAGGGAGTAAGTGGCCTGAGCAGTGAATTTCCCCATTTCCTGTCACTGTCCACACACACAAAAATGTCCAAAAGCATATCTACAACAAAAAAAAACTATGCGGAGGGGAGGGCACTTACATAAAAAAATCAGTTTGAATAAGATAATTATTGTAGATTAAGATGAAAATACAGTATTTGATTTGGCGTTTTATAAATGCATACATGTTGCTGTGTTTTTCGTTACCAGAGGCATCTTGGAAATGAAGCTAAAGAGCATCATGTCTGACAGAAAGCACCTGTTTGAGAGCCAATCTGTGCAGCTCAGGGAGAAAAACAGGTAAAGAAAGATGTGTGACTAAGCACCCCTCCCACATGCAAATGAGTCTGCACATAACAAAATACCTTAAAGGTACCCTGTGGTGTTTTCTTCTAAATAAACTAAATACATGTTTGCGTTTAGTGTTATCCTTGAGCTCTCACAATGATGCCGAGTGCAATTCTATCCTCACAACACTAGCAAATCCAGATTTAAGTATTTCAACTCCAGCTTTATTTACATCCATATTTGCTATCTTGTAGTCTTCTTCTTCCCTGCCCTGTTGGCACATTGCTGCATGTCTGTTGCTGTTATTTAAGTGGAATTCACATGTACAAGATGCTAACCTGAGACCCAGTTATACAAAAACAACTGCACAGCATTGCTAGAGATCAAAAACTCCACATGGAACTTTGAAAATTGTAATGTTAAAAACTCCAGCACTTATTGTGAAGCATCCCTTCTTTACTATATTTTAGAGTTAAGATATAAGTGCATTATCCTGATAGATATTCACTCAAGAAGATGATGTTTTACAGGTTTGTCAGCTTCAGTATGCCCATACAATTTCACTCTGAGTTGTAATAGATTTTTTTTTGTGAGTGCATGTTTTTTGGATTAGACTTTAAGTTCAACAACAGACCAAAAAGTTCAAAACATTTAATTCCCTGCATTCCAAACACAGCTGAACAACCTTCATATTTGACAGGAATCCATATACAATGCAGTATAAAGAGCCATGTTTGAGACAATGAATTTCAGCTAGAAAGTGTAGGAGGCACAGCCTTACGATGATGATAAATATTTAAAAGGTGTCTGTGTTTTTCCTCAGGCAGATGCAAGTCCTCAAGAGGATGGAGCATGCTCTGACCATGGCCACAGAACAGCTCCAACTCACACAATCTATCTACAACAGGTTGCTGGCACAGGTGAAAATATGAAATGCTCTGAAATGTTACTGTCACATATAATACAGCTACTCAGATTTGGAGTAGTTAAAGTGATAAGTGATCTTGCTTTTTGTAGTATTTGGAAACATTTGGAGCTTTTATGTTAAAATTATGTAAAACACAGACCTTTGTACACGTACCACCTCTAATTGCAGCTTAGATTTTACCACTAAGCCTCATAATGTCTAATACAAGCAGCTTTTTTGTCTGCAAACATGTTTTTTTTTTGCTGGTGTTGGCAACCGGTGAGGAAAAATTTTCAGGTGTTGACACAGGTGTGGGAGTATTTTGAGTGCAAAATGTCACAGTGGCAATAATCACCACATTAAATCAAGAGTCTGTGTTCCACCAGAAGGACTTTTTTATATTTGTGAACTTCCTGTCGTTTTACTGATGTGCACAGTTTTTAAACAGAAAGTGGAAACAAGAAGAGAACATTACTTGTCGGAAACACATCAGCACATAACAATATGAGTGGAAATCGCTAAACTGCATCGGGGAATTCACACATTAAGGAAACAATGAAAACAACGCTGTTCTACAATACGATTCATTCAAACTGACAACCAGTAACGACTAATAACAACTCTCTCATGAACAATTACTCACAATAAATTTGACTGACGGCTGTTTAAATGAGTCTGTGGTGTTACCACAGAAATGCATCACATTTAAATTGAACAGAATGTGATTGATGGGTTTAATATTTTCAAAGTATTACATTGTGAGCTTTACACTGCATAGGGGCTAATAATGATTATTTAGTGCTTCGTGTAGCTAGCTGAAATATAATTGTGGTATTGCATTATATTTTTTGAAACCCTTAAGCTTATTCATGTAATTCTGTTCCTGCTCCAAGGGCTAGAAGCTTTTAAATATTTTGCAGTATGGCTCATACTGCTGAACACAAGGCAGTGTCTCTGGATCCAGTGGTTATCAGAGGCTCTGACATTAGCTTTGCAGTCAGTGTTTAATGTGGGAGTGAATGTGCACTGACTGAACTGTGAATGAAGTGTGAGAAGATTTGTTAAGATTCAGGGCCAACTTCAAGTGGATGAAAGATGTCATAGCAAAATGAAAATTTGAACATTTTCACTTTACGTTCTGTTCTGAGTTTTCAGTTGGACGCTGTGCCCAAAAGAGAGGCTAGCATTCAGCAACGGATGGAGCTTCAGAAGGAGGTGGATGCTCTCAAAGTCAGCTTTCAAAAACAGGTGGGGCTGTGTGGTTTAAACTGACAGCAAAAGGTGATTTAACTATATCACGGATTTATGGTGAAAATCTGTTGTTTGTGTGTGTTTTGTGGTTCTTAAAAAAACGCCAAGAGAAAAAAAAAACGCGCTTACATATTTTACTTTGCATAATCCTGCCCCTTATTCCCTGCTGCTTCTAAGGTGAGCCATTCAGAGAGAGCAGCTGCCTCACAGTACGCCAGGTTTATTTTCTTTCTGGAGCTGCTTCTGCTAACTCTTGCTGTTTCAGGCACAAGCAGAGGACACCAAATAAAGCCAAATCCCCAATAAAGTTGTTCTCATTTACATATTTTTTCTGTTGCCAGACGACAGATTGAGTATGTAATAGTGACTAAAATGCAGCCCATTTAGACTCCATGTTAACCAGCAGTCGCTTCAGAGCCATTTTAAAGCTGCAGCTCTGCCGCAATAATGGCAAACTCACAAAACAGACAAGGTAAAACAACAGCTGTGCTATGAATCTGGTAATGTTTTCATGCCAAACGTTTACTCATAGATAAAGTTAGTAACAGTACAAACTCTGCAGACAACTGTCAATCAAAGACATGGAGAGCTTTCTTCCTGAAAGAGATATGGACAGCAGCACCTCATTTTAAGCTAAATCAGACTGTTTAGAACAGAACTAAAACCAGGAGTTATACAGTCGCAGTAAAATGAACCATCTTTGCAGCATTTTGAGTTAATAAAAGACTCATTCTGGGGACATGTGAGACTTTCATTAATTTACTGAAAAGGGGCACAATCTGGGATCTTTTCATTTATGTCTCAAACCTTTTTTTCCCCCTTTCTTGTAACTTCCATTTTTCTATGTAAATGCAAGAAACAGAAGATTTCAAATAGCATAATTTTCCAATACTATATCACGCAGCAAACTTTAATGATCCCTTTGGGGAAAAGCCTGCCCTTTGCAAAGGAAAGTTTCATCATCTCTCCATCTTAGGAGACTCTGCCTTGCCGTCCCATTCTTCTCTCAATACCCGTTCAGTTTCATCCAAATAGTCGTGAGATTTTTTCAATAGCCTAAAATGTGTTCCCAACCAGCTACCAGTGGCTGAGGAGGAGAGCCAGAAGAAGCAGCAGTATGGGATGATTCAGGAGCTGCTGAGGGAGTCAAACCGCCTCAGAGAAGAGCTCCATAACCTCAGATGTCTCACACAGATCAAAGCAGAGGAGAGGGGCCAGAAGCACCGTGAACTGCTCAGGGCTGAGGTGCAATACAAACACACACTAGGACACATTTAAAACACCTTTTGATGTCATCATTAGTGCATTTAATAATTTATGAAGACACTGACAGGCACATTTCACGCATAAATGTGTTAAAAACATCAAAGAAGAACCAAAGTAGATTTAAATTTTTGGTACTTTCGGTGACAAAAACACAACTTTTGAAGAATGTCATCTATGCTAGCAATATTATATCAACACAGTGGGGTAATTTCAGAGCAATTTAGAAATATAGAAAGTGCAGTTGAATTTAATCTACAGAAGAGAGAGCAGTTCTTTCTGTTCCTTTCAAAAATTCATACGCTTTCTCTCCTGACTGGTAAATAATGAAATCCCAAATCAACATCGACCAGCTCAAAAATAAATGAAAGCGCACAGGAAGTTCATAAAAATCCATACCGAGAAAACACGACCGCTAGATCAGCTAACTTATTTATTGTTTTGTTTTTATTCATTCGGAGTCTGAAGGGGAAACCGCTACATACTGAAAAATGTGCACCCACAAGCATGAGTGTAGTTTGTTTGCGAGCACAGACATATACATATAAACACACCCACACAGAGGTGGTGATACTGGAGTTTTACCTGCTTAATTGTATTTGCAGCAACTGAACCAGCACATCCGGCGGGAGCTTCGAGAGAAAGACCTGATCATCGCGGACCACAACAAGCTCAACGCTACACTACAGCGCAGGTGCCACTGTTGTTTCCTCTATATGCAAAAAAGGATGTTCCAGAGAGGCTGTTAATATGCAGTATTAGGGAAATCATAATCACCGCCTCAAATGGCTTCACATCTTCTGTTTTTTCCTGTCTCTCTAAAATGAAATAAAATATGGAGATTTCACTGCACAATATTAATGTGGCCAACCGATAATTGATTCCCTGGTTATTTGTTTGGCTCCTCTGATCTGCATACGGGCAGGAATGACAATTAATTCAGACATCTGCACATGTTGTCTGGCTAGAAAACCATGTCGTACTAATTGGTCATACTTCAGTGTTCAGACACAGACTAATGCTGATAGCGCCACCCACTACAACAACAGCAAACTTATGAATACGTTTATTAAGGTCGCAACAGCAGAATACAGTCTGATGTGGTCGCGCTTGACATCGAATCAGCCACCCAAAATTGCAGCTAGACAAGCAAAAAGAGAGCAGGATGACATGGAAATGTTGTGTATCCTCTTGTTTACCTATCGTTGTTCGCAGCTCACATTTCACACATGAATTTAACATTGAAATTTAATGAACAGACTGAATGAAACTTAAGTTCTGTCACATTTTTTCCGATTCACTGATCGCTTGTGATGAATTATGAAAGTTTGATAATTGCTCTGTGATGATTATTCCAATTTTTAATAACTTTTTTGTCAATATTACCAAACTTTCCTTTATAAGTACATGCAGATCTAACACCCGCTACAGGAAATGTTATCTATACGGTTCATATTACTTGAATCAGCCACTGATAACTGTCACTGGCTACGGATATACATCCCACAGTAGTTAGCAAGATGGTAAACAAAGATAATGAACTCGCAGCTACCACTGGCTAAGTAAATGCAAATGATCAACAAACAGATAGGGGTAAATGACAAAAATGTCTAAAACCTGCTGTGGATGGGGAGTCTGACTTTGTAATGCAGTTGAAGAACGTGTCTAATCACTGTTTTCTCCCCTCAGAATATCTCAGTATTCTAAACTGTGTGACATGATCATGGAAGAGAAGAATAAGTATGTCCAGTTGAAGCAGATCGCCTCACAGACGATCACAGAGTTGACAGAGCAGATTAAGCTCCTGGAAAATGAGAAGGAAATCCAACGCACCATCATCATCAACAAGGAGAGGTGTGTTTGTCTGTTTGGTAGAGGGAGGGCCGAGGGTTAACCGGCTTAGAGATAGACATCTAGAATAAAATAGTGTAACAACACTGCATCAAATCCTGCCTTAATGAAAGCTATAAACTTTTGTTTTGTTGTTCAGACTGTGAATTTATGTGCAAGCAGTGTGTTTGGGGGTAATTTTGTTTGTGAGCTATCTCTACATCTGCTAGATAATTTCTCTTTGTCCATTCCAGATCACTTGCAAAAGCCTCTATGAAGATCTCTAATAGCTCCACAATGAGGGACAAACTACACAATGACATCTCCAAGGTACACAAACACACACAGAGGGGGAAATACTTTTTTTTGTTGCCATAACTGCAGTTGTTTTGAGGGAATTCTAAATACCTAGCGGTGCTTTCAGAGAGCTTTATAGCGATAGTGAGACAAACCCACATCCACTATTTGTCCTTGAGCTTACACATCTTATGAGAGACACAAAAACAAACAGATTAAATGAGAGTTTGTGTTGTCTATTGGGCTGTAGAAGCTGCCTCAAGTTATTGTCGACCACGATCAGGCCTTAAAACCAAGTAACTCTTTGTGTATGTGTTTCATGAGCAGACATGCAAGAGAGGGAAGACTAGTTCCAAAGTGTTCAAAACGGGAAGATTTGCAGCATTTTGGACAATGTGCATGAGTCATTTTGAAACTCTAGCGTTATCAGGTGAAAGCATGTCACTGTACATATACATCAGAGTTTGCGGATAAGGAGTAATTTGTTGTTTCTGTGTCTTAAACACTAGACAAGAGAAAATTTTCGGTTCGCTCAGAAAGGATCTGTAATGTTCTGTCTTCTGTTATTCAAGAAGTCATGCATGAACATTTGTGCTGCGAGCTTCTACGAGCAGCAAGCTATTTATTTTAACCGTCAACAACGTAGTCTCAGCTCCACAACAAAGCATTCTTGTTCGTCTATCTAACTCATAACACACTTAAGGCTATACTGCCAACTAGTGGTCACTTGATAGTACTGCTATCATTACAGGATCTGCACATTGCACTGGTAGCTCGCACTGAATTTAATCTAACAGAACAACATTTCTATATAACAGATAAGAAATGAACAGACACAAACACATTCATCAAGCATTTGGTTGTGTTGTACATGATGAGAACTGACCAATCGGAGCAAAGCTGGTGCTCCAAGAGGCATACAAAAGAAAATATACCTCAAAAATACGGTCAGAAATCTGAATCGTGTAAACCTTTCAAAAATAGTTATCAAGTGTGGCTCTTTTCTGAGAATCTGTGCAGCCTGCAGATGTTTTTTTCTGACATTACATTCATATATCACGCCTTTCCTTCTAAACCTAACGTCTTGTAGGTTGCCTGGAAGCAACGTCAGATCAGTCAGGAGTTTGAGGACAACAAACTTGAACTGATGAGACTCGCACAAATGATCAACCTCCAGGAGGAGACGCTTCTGGAAACAAACAAGAATCACGAAACTGCCACACAGCGACGCAACTTTCTGTACGTTCGTAGCTTGAAGTTTACATAATGTTGCCTGAATGCAAGTCGAGGATTTAAACCACTTTGTCTGATGGTGTGTGTTCTTGCCGCTTTCCATGTTCACAGAGGAATTCAGCTCCTGGAACATGAGGAGGTTTTGTTCAACTACCATGAGAAGATAAACATCCAGGAGGCAGCCATCGCAAAGACCAATATGGCTCTGGAGACTGTGGAGAAGGACATGAAAGACTTGGAGTTAACGATCAAAGAGGAGAAGAGGCAGATAGACCTGAAGAAGAAAGAGGTGCTCCTCAAGAGAAAACTGGAGGGAGAGATCGTCATGCTGCAGATAGAGGTAGAAAAAATGTTCCGTGCATCCAGATACATGAATTAAGGCTGACAGTTCTGCACTGATGGAACAATCAGCAAAAGAAGCAAATTCGCCACACTTTCAGAAGTGCAGTGCACACTAATTACCTAAAAAGATGAAAAAGCGTTTGTACTCATGAGACGCTTAAAATTGCTGAGAATGAGTAATTGACACGTTTAACGAAAATCCTTCATTAGAATCTATTCTGACACCCACTTCTCCTTTCTCTGTAACTCCTCTTTTTCCTCATTTGCAAGAAATGAAAACACTTCCTGATTTCAATGTTTCTGATAAACTACAGCCTTCTTTATAGTTCCCAGATGTTACAGCAGAGGTGCATTGCAGTCCCAAACCGCTTCGTGTTGCTTATTTTTCATCAGGGTTGCTATTAGAGCCTCCGTCAGGTTTGTTATCATCTTGAATGAGCATTGCAGATGGCCCGCTTGTTATTGTTTTCTGTAACGCCCCTACAGTTTCCCTAGACTGGCTTCACTAACATAACCACTAATTGGTGCAGATTGTGTCTGCTGAATACCGCTGTCCACATTTCTCCAGCAGCGTGACCATGACTACATCAGGATTTGGATTCATAATTCTATCTGGAAGCAGTTAGACCTGTCAATTAGAGCTTCCCGGTGCGATCACATCATAAAAGTTGGACCGAGCAGACAGATTGTGTGTCTGTAAAGTTTTCCTTGGAATCTTTTGTCTTCGTCTCTGGCTTGCAGACAGACATGCATACTTTCTCCATGCTATTGTCCAGCTACGTGTGTGTGCGTGTTCCCATCCTTACTCGTAAAAGCAGTTTATGTGAGTTATTTCATGTCAGTAGAGATCATGGGGAGTACATAACTGCATGTGCGCATGTGAGCTGGATGTGTCTTGGGTTTTGTAGATAATTGTTTAACTTTATGCCTATCGGTGTCAAGCCAGGGAAACTCCAAAAAGAGCAGTTAAGTGCAGCACTCAAGAAGACAATACTTAGAGCAGTTCAGACGCTAAGTTCGCTGCTAATGAGCAGATCTCTGTTTTGAAACGCATTTAGAAACTTATCTTGTAATGAGACTTCCACGAGTAAACATACTGTGTAGGAAGGCTTTCTCTTTAATGAACAGACTCATTGCTCATATTCTAATTTGCTCTCAGTAAATATCAGCAAACATCTATATATATTTGGACCATATTCAAGATTAATTTCGCTTGTGCATGCGAGAGGAGTCTCTCCGAGGACTCACACATAACTTCACCATTTCAAACAAAAGAATTTAGAGAAAGAAGAGTACATTTATGGGAATGTTATTGTTCAGCTCATACCCCATTACTGTTCCTCTAATCTGTCTTTGATCACTCAAACAAAGGCCTTTTATTACACCCTTTTCAGACGTGATTCTCTCACATCATTTTGTTGAGGTGTTGTAGTCAAACATTCTTCTAAGTTTGAACAGAGACTGAAAGAACACTTGTTAACTAACCTCAGAACACAGGCAGAGATGCAGAAGGAAGACAAAGATCTAAACCAAGAGGGACAAACCCAAACAACCACATGCTGCACAAGTGTCACTCAGACAGACTTGGATACACATGAATCCATAACAAACATTTTCGAGCAGCTTTGCAATACATTGAGAGTGATGGGCACGTAGGCAGAGAGAGTTTTGAGAAGAGACGCACAAACACATGCTGAGTTTCCCTGCCAGTGGCTGCATCGTGGGACTGGGCGTGTTGCTGCTCTGGATCAGAACGACTAGTACAGACTTGCTGCTTGACCAGACCTTCTCTTATCTGAGCTTTGTGCTCATTTGGATGAACTCGGCGTTGGATGAGACTTCACCATGTGCTGCTCCTCTGAGAAACAAACCTTTCCCTTTCCTCCATCTGTTTACGCCTTCTGCTGTTTGTCTTCCACAACAGACCTCATTGGTGCCATTTTTTTTTCTTTCACTCATACTTTATATTGTTTCTCTTGTTAGTAGTTTTCTTACTCTTTCCTTTCCTGACTTTGTTAAACAGTCCTTGTTTTCATTGTTCTCATGAGGAATTTTGTGAACTGGAAGTAACTTTATCTATCCAAACTCTGGCCTGTCTTTACGTCCTTCTCACTGTCTCTGACTGACCTTGCATTTGGCTGTGCATGAAGTAGATCCCAGATTGAAATATCGCCACAACTATTAGACTGGAAATCGTTTGGAATATTCTGTTCAAAGTAGTGCCAAGAGAATTAATTCTTCTGTCTTTGCTTCTAGCACTATCAAGACGTTGGCATTTATGCTCTTGAGTAAAGTTTCATTGGGAACATTGTGCCAAAATTTAGATTTGTCTCATAATTGGAGGTGGAGTCTGTGATTCTGGAGAAGGATTGTTGATATTTAGCCAGTTAGCATATTTAGATATCATGTACTGGATTTAGTGGACCTCGCCCTTCAGTCTCCCTTCACTGTCTCCCTAAGCTGCTGTTGAGCAGCTTGTATGTGCACAGAAAAAGCTGGAATAATTGTAGCATGTATTTCCCCTTTACGGAGCCAGGACTGTGCATGAAAGCCAGATTTTTTTCAGTGCACACTCAGAATTGACAGCTAGTTGGTAGTGATGGGATATTAACTGAATATAGTAAAAAAAAAAAAAAAAATGCATTGAATTATTATTGCTTATTTGACATTTAAATTTGTAACCAATTACAAATTATGTTCTCATTCTTCTCAGTATGCTAACACACTAAACTAAAAAGGAGATACACCTGCTTAACATTAGCATCTCAGCATTGCCATTGTGCCATTTTAGCATGTTGCTGTTAGCGTTTAGCCCTTGTTGTACCACCTCGGCTTAACCTCACAGAGATGCCAGCTCAACTGGAAACTCTTAGTCATGTTTGGATAATCACGCAACTCTGAGAATCAACAGTTACATCCCTGATTAGTTTATCAGTCCATCTGTTTGTTCATCCATCCGTCCTTTCAGCCATCCAGTCGTTCAGCATTTCTCCCTCTCCTCTGTGTGTAAATAGCAAATCATTTTCTAAATCACAGTTTTCCATCGTGCAGCCGTCGAGCTCCCACGGGTGCAAAAAGTGAATCATGGGGGTCTCTCCTTTTGCGGGAGGTTTGCCAGCTCAATTCATTCTGCCTGTGAATTCATTCTCTCTGCGAATTCAATCTCCATGCAACTGCCTTGCTGTCGATTTATCATATATATTGTGTATTTGTATTCATCTGTGACCAGTTTATCTGTTGGTTGCAGACAGAGCCCCCCTCCTCCCTTTGATGGGAAAGTTTGACAAAGATAGATTGGGCCATCTGTGAGTCTATTGAAGTTCAATATACTCTGAGGCTTTCATTTGCACTGAGGAATTTTAATTGCTACAAAATAAACAGAGTTTGGTGTCGGATTCTGAATTTACTACGCGTTTATGAGTTGCTGGCACATCAACATCTGAAACGCATACAGGTGTGCATGCATCAGCACCCACACTGAGATCTGTGCTGTGTTGGTGACATCCGAATATCGCTGAACAGTCGTCTAATGACTTGCTGCACTTCTGTTATACACAGTGGCGTGAGCAATATCACAAACATAGAGACACAGTCGGTAGCAGAGCGAGATTTACAGGAGGGTGGGGCTGATGACAGACAGCACTGTCCCTATGGTGGTGAGTCATATTGTTTGTCTGTCCCTCTCTTAAATCTTTGTCCAACCTGTCTGGAACTTGTTACCGTGGGGGAAACCCTTCCAGAATCTCATCTTGACAGTGTTTGTGTTGTTTACGAGTGGCTCCCAACCTTGTATGACGTATCCCCACAGGCCAGTCAGATGAACTCAAGAACCCCTTTATCAACAACACCTCTCATGTTATTTTACATTGGAGCTAATGCAACAATTTACATAAAAGTGAATACTGGTAAAATATTTTGTCATCCAAACAAAATACTATCAAAATTACAAAAATAGAGATTTCTATCTTTATATACACATTAACAAATTATAACGACACATGTAAAGTTACAACAAAGGTAATAACCTATAATAACATGATGGTAATAATAATTACATAGGAATAACCCAGTAGTAGTATACTTCAAACAGAAAATAGTTACATGCTTCAGGAAAGTTAAAGCTTCCTGTCATAACTTTCTTCCTCATGTCCTTTGGGATGGTGCGACTTTGGTGCTTGGAGTAGAACGGAGGATAGCTGCACAGCATTACATAGATAATCACACCGAGAGACCACAAGTCACAGCTCTTGTTATAGGTGTAAGGAGTGGGTGAGGTAGGTATAATTCCAGACTTTTCCTTCTGGCGTCTTCTTTGAGCCTCAAGTACCTGAGGTGCTACGTAGTAAGGAGTGAACTGAGGGGTCATCAAGTCTCCTTGATCAATTTTGGCAAAGCCAAAGTCACACAACTTCACAGGTGCATCCAGAGAGTTGTCCTTAAAGAGCAGGTTCTCTGGCTTTTAGGTCACGATGTGCAGTATTTAGGGAGTACAATGTTCCAACGCTTGACTGATCTGTTTGGTGACCTGGCTAGCCATCTTCTCAGTAAAGTGCCTGTGCTGACTGATTCTGTGGAACAGCTCACTGCCCTCCATCATCTCCATAACGATCAGGAGCATGCTTATTCATTTAAATGTAGAAATATGTAATTTATATAATTTCCATCCATTACATTCATTAAACACCTGAATTTTTTCAACAATATATACTGTTAGCTAGCAACTTTCACTATTTATACACTTCATGCTGACAATTACCAATTGTTTATCAATAATTCATTTATCCACTTTTAGCTAACAGTTTTAAAGGTCCCATGTTTGACCCGGTTATAGGAAATTAATTAAAGTATCACATGTCCTCATGTCTATCGATTTTTCAGCCCCAAATGCTGCAAAGATGGGTAATTTTCCTATGACTGTGTCATCCTTGGTCTAGCCCTGTTCTAAACAGACTTTTTCAGTATCTGTAGCTTTAAATGCAGCCAAGCTGCTGCTGTCCACTCTCTGTAACTGACAGCTTAGTGATCAATGACCTGTATTTTAGTCACCATTTAATACTCATTGTTGTCTGACAACAGAAACAAAAAATATTTAATGAAAACAGCCTGGATTTCAGCTTTATTAAAATGCTGTATGTGTGAGCACAGCGAGCAGGAGAGAAGTAGGTCAAGTCTACGTTGCACTGAAGCACAACTGGTGACAAGAAAACACAGTAACCCACTCAATCTTTATTGGTTTCAAGTGTTTCTAAATGTCCCTTAGCATTGCAACTTCCTCAGAGCTCTAACCTGCCGGCATACATTCAGAGCTGATGGTAACGATAGTCACATTAGCCTCACAATGTGCTACACTAAGAATTTTTCCATTGTTGTGGTGACATTACCAGAAAGAAATCCACTAGATCTTCGGTTCCTCAGATGCTGGGTGTGCATAAAGACTCTTTTGTTCACACTTGCAGCTAATTGTTCGACATCTGGTGTGTTTTGCCTGTGGTTCTGACCTTTTAGAGTTAGCAGAAGCAGCTCCAGAAAATAAACAAACCTGATGAACTGCGAGGCAGCTGCTCTTTCTAAATGGCTCACCTTGGGAAGTGAGGGGGCAGAATTATACAAAGTTTGAGGTGGACGACTACTGGTTCCTCACTTGGAACATGGCAGCTGAGCGTGAGTGGGAGGGACTAAAGTGTGGTGAAGGAAATGCTTTTTAAACCTTATTTTGGGGCAAAATTACCTCACTTTTTAAGTCTCTATTAGATTTGACTGGTGATCCTTTTATACATGCAGTTTTTATGTCTCCAGGACTACTGAAATTGCAGTTATGGGTCTCTTCCCATTCAATAGGAGTCTGGTTTTGTTAGCCTGAAATAACTACATGGGATGTTATCAAGCAGGCTGCCAAGTGGCGAGACTTGCCTATAAAGGCCTGAACTGTTTATACATCCTGATGGCAAACAGTTTATCCATACGATAAGCACAGTTTTAGGCTCTTTGAATTATTTATTCACTTCTTTTTTACTGCTACTTATCAATTTAAACAATTTATGAATTCCTTTTGGCTGCCTGTTTCTCCTGATTATTTATTACTTGTCGATAGCCGTTAACTTCTCAAGTTCTCAAACCTGTCCAGGTCCACTCATGTCTTTAATTAGGTTGTAATGTGCTTTTTCGGATGAGTAGAACTAATTTTTCAATGTACCCTTTGGCTACTGAAGCACCCTCAGGGTACTTGCACCCCTGGTTGGGAATCACTGATGGATACTGCATGTGAGAAAGTCAGACGGGGTCGAGAGCCAGTAAGAACAGCCGGCACACAGAAACAGGAAGGCTGACCAAAAGGCTTTGTGTGCTATAAGAAACTCAACAACCCTTGAAAGTCATTTGGCAACTCACTTCTTAAATCTCATTTCTCTTGAGACTGCTGCTAAATAGCCAAGAATATCTAGATTTCTAACTCCAACAACTCCTCAGAGAGTGGTGGGCTTAAGGCCAAATGTGGTCATGATAGTTTTACAAATCTGTTTGTAGAATCACTGGCAAATTTATGCTTGGATTTTCAGTAAAATTTTCTGCTACTGCTTTTCAGACATACAGAAAACACACTTTTGCAGCATTTAAACCATGAGTATGTTAAAAAGAAATCTAAGAAATCAATTTTTTTTTCACCCTCAAGATGTTTCTTACCTCCTCAACCAAATCCAATAATAGCATAGTAATAATTTAGCATATATTTTAATCCAAGGGTCATAAATCTAAATAATATCTGATTACTTTCATGGTTCTCCACAGTGTGTCTTCCCCCTAGTTATATTTCTTTTAATGTATTATGAACTTTCATGTATCCTGTGGTGCTCTGCAGGCAAGAACCTTACAACTATTCCTGTATCCCAGATTGAGGATGAAAACTGAGGGCTTTTGTTGTCAGAGGCTTCAAGGCTGTGGAATGATTTGCCTGAGGAATTCAAGCCGACAGAATGAGTATCATCTCGCAAATCTCTTCTCAAAATATGCCCTTAACTTTAACTTTATTATATATTCCAGTGGCCTCTGGGGTAGTTTTACTTCACTGACCTTTCTGCTTTACTGATCTGTCCCTTTTGTCTTTTATCTGTGCCGATTACGAGACTTTTTGTAACCTAATTTTGGGACGGTGGTATATAAATAAGGTCATTATTTATTTTATGATTACACCATTAAGCATGCAGTGCATCATCTATTACTTTTAAAGCCATCAAGTTAACCACTAACTGAGCTGAAATTATGCAAACGATATGCAAATTGTAGGCTGCATGGATGCTGTCGGATGTACGATGTTTTACAGCGTTCATGAACCAGGAAAGCAGCTATTATTTCTGACTGTCAGATGAAGAAAACAGAGAGGCAGGCAGGCAGAACTGAGACACTGACACAGGGACAGATGAATACAAAGAGAAAGACAAACGTTGGTGTACACGAACAGAGGGAAGAGGACGGGTATAAAAATGCTAAGAGCAGGAGGTGGGGGGGAGGAGATTGATTGAAGATTGGAGAGAGGAGAAGGAGGGTGACACCGGCACTCTGTATGCCATCCATCATGCAGTGTTTAAGTGACTTAGGGTGGTTACATATGAGGGAGGATCGCACATCAATCAGACTCAGAAGTGAAGACTGGACACACCTGTCTCAGTCAGGAGGCTGACAACTGAAGTTCAGTGATGTTTAAGGCTTTGAAATGAGTTAGTGTTTGTTTAGATGAAGAAATCTGCATTTATTTCCTTAGTGGTGACTTACTGAGTGAGCTGATTTGGTCAAAAGTTTGAATACAGGTCTGAAATTATCAGCGGCCTTCGTTTCAAACAGCTCTGAGTTGTTTGAAACTTTTTTGTCATAAACTATGAATATTCAAAAGGATATCGGTCAGATTTTTGACTGAAATTACATTCCGAGATAATGTTTTTAGAAAATCGCCCATCTGCCCACTTTAAGCACATTTGATATTTGAATCTACCTTTGAACGACAGTTTCTCAGGAACTATTAAAGATACAAGCCTGAAATGTTCATTCTTATTTGTCATCATGTCATTGATTCAGAATCTGCAATATTGAACAAGTAGTTAAAATAGTCTCTGACTGTGGGTGAGCTGAAATATGAAAAAAAAAAAATAGCAGTCATGAAAAGTCCCAGCTTTGAGCACACCTTAACCAGAAAATTGATTATGCAGAAGTGAAATATTGATTGTTTTTTTTTAAACGTGCAGTTGCATTTTTAAACATGCCGTTGCATGTCACAAAATTACAAAATAAAATGGGCTGACAGTGAAAAAAACATCTGAAATTGGGTGAACAGGAAGTTGTTTTGTTTATTTGTTGGAAAGTTTTTGATATATCAAGCTAAAATTCCAAAGATATCTTTGCAAATTTCCATATTTTGTGCTATACACATTTCAGGCAAAGCAGATGTGGTCGAGCAGAAATTGTTCAAAACATTTGATGACTTGGGTTGGAATGACACAGTTTTAGGGCCATCCAGAGGCAGTAAATTAACTTGTCAATGGATGCTGTTCATTGTGCATTATCTTTGCAATACAATAAGATAAAGATAAGCTTAACTTCATAAATGTACAATGTGAGTAGTGTTGATGTTGCTGTACGATTTGACAGGTTAGAAGTCATTTGCCATATGACATGAAACAGGACCCTTTAAAGAAAGATGCGAGCTAGAACCCCTCCAGTCTTAAACCTTGCATGTTAATTTGGTTAAAATGTCCCAAAATGGTTTTATCCCCTTTTGAAAAACTGACAATTATGCAACATACTGTAGCGTTACAAAACAGGAAAGCCGTCATTTCAAAAACCTGACTTCAATTTGTGGTGTTACTACAATATTTGTTGGCCTTCCTTTGCAAGCTCAGCAGGAAACTGAGTCATTTTTGCCAGGTTTGTTGCTCAATTCTCCCTTTGACGTGATGTAATCATGCATTCAGCTCCACATACACTGAACAAGCTTTTGTTGTCGGTGACATATTCTCTGTGAAATCTACAGATAACCCCGGTCCCTGTTGGTCAGCCCCAGTTCCTGTTTCTCAGCATCTCTTGTCTCTCTAATTCTGTCTGTCTTGTCTGCTTTCACATCGTATCTCTCGCTCCTTCCCTCACTCTGGCCTTCATGCTGTTCCTCCTTTTGCTCTTCTGCACTTCATCTTCCTCTGTCTGCCAGTCTTTTATCAAGCCAGCATCCGAGCACATCTCTGATTTTCAGTCCATCATCTGCTTACTGTCAGTGTTTTCCTCCCTTATTTTTTCCCCTAACAGACACCTTCAGCTAATCTCATGACAGCCATGCTATCAAGTTAAATCTCGAGTCATATGACGGTGAGGGAGAAGCGGCTTTTTAACAGGCTGATCACCTAAGTCGCTTTTAATCAGACTCGCTGTCTGCGTACATAAGAGAGGCTTCATTAATCCCGTACAGGAAGGCAGGGGAAAACGGGAATCATCACTTTGTTCCACGCTGTCTTCTCTTCACTCGCATTAGATCCGTGCACGTACGTCCGCAAGCCTCTGTACTGTACGGTCGAATGGAGAGAAGCTGCTGTTTCATAAGCAAGGTCACTTCAGGTCAGGCTGCCTGTGTACAGCATTTTTCCACACCCTGTTTTTCTTCCACTCATTCCTCTTTTCTCTGCTGTCCAGCCAATCGCTTCTTCCATCCATCCATTATCTATACACCGCTTAATCCTCACTAGGGTCGCGGGGGGGGCTGGAGTCTATCCCAGCTGACTCGGGCGAAGGCAGGGGACACCCTAGACAGGTCGCCAGTCTGTCGCAGGGCTACATACAAAGACAAACAAGCACTCTCACATTCACACCTACGGGCAATTTAGAATGATCAATTAACCTCAGCATATTTTTGGACTGTGGGAGGAAGCCGGAGTACCCGGAGAAAACCCACGCATGCACAGGGAGAACATGCAAACTCCATGCAGAAAGATCCCGGGAAAGCTGGGACGCGAACCAGGGATCTTCTCGCTGCAAGGTGAAAGTGCTAACCACTACACCACTGTGCAGCCCCAATCGCTTCTTCTTCACTGAAATTTGTCTGCGATTTCCCTGGGCGTCTATTAATACTTCTCATGTTTTCTCTCTCTCTGCTGTCATCCGATCGAAGTTTTTTTCTATTTTCTGCTTACATCCTTTTTTTTTTTTTTAATTTTGCCTGTCGTGGTGGCTCCTTGATCGTCTCAGCTTCATATATTTTATATATAGACTACTTTTATTCTGCTGTAATGGGGCCACTGGGCATTTGAATTCCCCGTTGAGATAATGCAGCTACTTTTAATTGCTCGTTTCCATCTGCTGTCCCTGCTTATAGGTTAGAAGGCCACCTGACTTCTTATTTATCTTTGTCTATAATGTACTTTCAGTACTGGATATTAAAGAACCCCTTTTTCCATGAAGTTTATTGACCAGGTGATTCATTTTGTAGCTATACTTTGCAAATAATCATCATTATTTCAACTAGCATGGTGATCATTTCTTTCAGTTGGCTCATTAATCTATAAAAAGTAATTCCCAAAGCTGCTTTAAACTAACCCTTTAACATCAGTTTAAAGGTTGGAAAACTGTTCTTCCACACTGCCTGTGAGACATATATATTCTGTACATGTAGCTGTTTATACAAGACTCCAGTGGATTGTTTAGTTTTGTCACTATTATATTTTTTTGGCTGCACAGTTCCATCAAACAGAAATAGTTTAGACACTTTACGCATCGTCTTATACACATTTTCTCCCCAAATTCAGCCTGACATATTTGATATCTTTCAAAACTTTGGGATCTCCGCTTGAATTTTAATAATAGATCTTTGTGTTTGAACGCTGGGACACAAAGAAAACTGTACATTTGTACTGACTGTTCTTACATTTTTACAATGAGGAAAACAGAAAAGCACTACAGTTCGGAAGCAGGAGCGATTGTGAGGGTGTTTGGCATTTTTTCCTGGCAAGACAGTTTTATATGTGCACTGTGGAGTTTCTATACAGTTACTCTAAATGCATTGTGTGTAGTTTTGAGATCTGACTAAAGTGCTGAATGCTTGTTTCCTCATAAAACATTTGCCAAGCTCATTTTTAAACAGTTTAAACCCTTCTTTCTGAATGTTAGTTTGCTGAATTATTGCTCTTTTTTATTATTTCATTCTTTATTTTACCAGGTAGGATCTTCCCGGCAGGAAGAAAGATAACAAATAAACAATACATTTGCAAAAAAAGGACACAAGTGTTTAAACAGAGATTAAAAACATCCTAGATTAATGCTAGCAATTCAGTGAGAAACATGCATGTGCAGCGGTCAGCTATGGTTGGCTGCAGTTTCTGCTTAAACATGTAAAGCGATGGAAGAGCTGACGGTTTGAGAGATTTTTGGAGGGAATTCCAATTGATTGCTGCAGCAAAGTGAAAGGAATTCCAGTCAAGACATGGAGTGTTATGTGATCACTGGACCTCAGGAGGTAGTTATTATGGGAGGGGTGTAGGAGGTTGGATGGGGTATTGAGGTGTCTTCCCTGATAGGGTCTTGTAGACGAGTAAAAGCCAGTGCTGGAGTCGCCTGGTGTAAAGGAAGGGCAAACCCACCCTGCTGGTAAAAGTCATAATGGTGGGTGGAGAAAGGTAGCTAGACGGATGGCTGAATAATAGAGGGCATCAAGCCTCTTAAGGGCACACTTAGGGGCCATTTTGTAGATGACATCGAAGTATTTGGACTTAGGGAGGATGGTCATCTTCACAAGAGTGTTCAGAGTATGTAAAGGAAGCCTTATTACGGTAAAGGAACCCCAGTCTAGATTTGATTTTAGCCTGTAGAATATTGAAAGTGAAGAGTCTAGCCAGAGGTCAGTATATAATTGCAGGACTTTTTGTATCATAGTTGACATTTTTGCTGTTTTCAGGCCTAAAATCAACATGTCTGCTTATAACCAAACATCGCATGACATTTTTAGAGAAAGATTCTTCTAAATATTATATATACAATTGAGTAAAATTGAGATTGAAAGTTATTTACAAAGATATTGTAGTAAACCTGTTGACTACTTTATACTAAATAACTCAGAAAGCCTTGGAGTCTGGCCAGTCTTTTCTTCAGGAGGAAATGACATCATGTGGAGCAGGTCATGTGATCTGGAATTAACACACTTCCTTGAGAGGTGTTTTTGTAATGGGGAACTTAGTTGAAAGTGATACAATTTGTTATTTTCCATATAAAATTTAATATATTGCCAAAAAAGAAATATCTGTCATGATTATCTCAACTTAATAAAAAGAACACAATCAAAATAATTTTTGAATAAGCTCATTTTATTATTGTTTAGCTAATTAGAAGGTGGTTATTTTTAAATTCGGACAGTTATTTAGTTTACGTTTTAGTGATATCAAGTCATTTTTTATTAATAAGTGATTGTTTCCATGATAAATAATTATGGAATTTGTAAAGACATGATCATAATGAGCATAATTTTTTTTTTTTTACTTTAATAAAAATGTATGCAAGATATATCCCATGGACTTCAAAAGTCCCTCAACTATATATTGACCCAGGAGTTCTGAGCCATCGGCACAGGTGATCTTTGGGGAGCTGGAGATGCTGTTTGTCCGGTTGAAAAGCATACATTTTGATTTATTGGAACTGAGGCATAAGTGAAGGTCATGAAGAAGAACTGTAATAATTACAGAATAAAGTCATAAAGCATGACATAAAAACATACATATAAGTATAAGTTGAAATTTTACAGACAAAAAGGTTCATTCTGGCCACATGATGAGTAAAGCACTGTGAAACCAGTGGCAGGAATGTTAAGCGTGTTTCCTGCATACAAGTTCACATGTATGAGTGTATGAGATCAGGCAAGAAAAACCAGAACCGACTCATTAAAAGAGGTCAGCAGCTCCACAGGCTACCTTTAATTGATGTTTTGTATGGTAACTTCTTGTCATCCGTCTGAAGAGTTAATCAGTAAGTCATGTCAGCGACACATTTTTTACTCCAGCGAACCTCCAACTCCCCCTTCAACACTCATTAATTGCAGCTGTTTCGGGATAAGAGTGTCTGCTAAAGGCGTGAATCTAAAACACCTGCCCTGCCCCTTCACTTACTTTAAATGCCTCCTCTTGTCATCTGTCATCTTCTTTGTGCTTTCTTGTGTATCCGTGCCTCCGCTTCTATTTCTGCTGTCTTAAGGGATGTCAGAAATTTTTATTAAAAAAAAAAAAACAACTTACAGTCCCCTTGAGGGATCCCGTGGCTTTTTAAATTTCGGCTTCTCTTATCACTCTTTCCCAGTGACTTGTCACCTAGCGGGAAGTGGCTTCACCATCTCTGGCACTACATTTAGCTAAGAAAGGGTTTTAGCATTAAGTTTTATTTAAATCCCCACTGCAATAAGTATCTCAAACGCCTAGAGGACGAGACACTCGAAACACAAACAGTAGAAGACTAATTCTAGATCCTTGCTTTCACACTTTCATGTTGTTTATTCCTTTTGTGATGTTTGAGGTCCTGTGGGAGGTTTTCGAAGATGTATTTGTTGGCTGACATCATTAACAGCGACTTGATTGTATATACAGACCTATACTGTATCAATCCTCTTCTTATTGCATCTGATTTTGTGTTTCTCTCAGCTGTCAGAAGCCAGGGACAAAACCCTCGAAGGTCTGAATCGAACAGTCGATTATAAAGAGCTAAAAGGCAGCGACCCATCGACTGCAGAACTGGTCAAAAAAATCGAGCAGGTGCCACTTGAAAATGTCATTTCCTTCCAAAATCTTTTCATCGTGATCTCTGTGTTGCAAGGCCATAGCTAACAATGGCATCCCTGTGTGTGCTCACATGCAGCTCGAGGTGAATTTAGCCGAGCGCGAGAGGCAGCTGCTGGAAAAGGAGCTCCTCGTGGACCAGGTGACCCGACTCTCGAAGCCACTCGGCGAGCGGGCCGAGAACTGCCAACAGGACAGACTCACACTGGCAAAGAAGGTAGACGACAAAAATGTAGACGAGAGAAGCTTAGCTCATATGCACACGGATTAGATAAGACAGACACACACCCCCACACGATGGAAGGCAGGCTCAGAGGCACTTATATGATTCACCTGTTAATTTACAGTCTGCTCTTTCTCCCTCCCTCTATATATCTTGTGTAAATTTGCTGACGCATTGTTTGGAGAACATGTGCGGTCCATGTGAGGAGCGAGCAGAGTGGGCATTTAGGAGTTCACCAAGCATTACGTTTTGCTAGTTCTCTTCACTTTTCTCTCTCCCTCTCACCGGCTATAAATAAAAGCTAGTGGAGGCTTGTGGAAGCATGGAATAGCAACATAGAGATAAATTTTAATTTAAAATGTAAAGCTGGGGCACTAGAAAGTCGTGTAACACTTTAGAACAGGGGTGTCAAACATGCGGTCCGTGGGCCAAAACCGGCCCTCCAGGGAGTCCGATCCGGCCCCTGGGACGACTTTGTAAAGTGTAAAAATTACAGAAGACATTAACTGCAAAATGTAAATTTGTAAAATTACAAATTTAAAATAATTTTGAAACCTTGACAAGTTTTTTGGATCATAAAGTAAAATACTAGATGTTCACTGTTCTTTTGTTGTTTTGTGTCTTATTTTTGTAATATTTTGTCTTGCTTTGTTGTTTTTTTGTCTGACTTTTGTCTCATGTTTTTGTCGTTTTGTGTTTCCTTTTTGTTTCGCTTGTGTTTTTTGGCTTATTTTTGTGTTTTACTTTATTTGTTTTTTTTATGTTTATATTTTTATGTCGTTTTGTACCTTTTTTTGTCAAATTTTTTGTCACTTTTTTGTTTTGTTTCGTGTCGTTTGTCTCATTTTTTGTCATTTTGTGTCTCCTTTTTGTTATTTTGCCTCATTTTTGTAATATTTTGTAGTTTTTTTTGTCTTTTTTGTCTGACTTGTCATTTGGATCATAAAGTAAAATACTAGATTGTTCAATGTTCGTTTGTCATTTAGTCTCATGTTTTTGTCGTTTTGTGTTTCCTTTTTGTCTCTCTTGTGTTTTTTGTCTTATTTTTGTCATTTTGTGTTTCACTTTATTCATTGTTTTGTGTATTGTTTTTGTTGTTTTGTGGGTTTTTTGTCTCGCTTATATTGTTTGTCTATTTTTTTGTCATGTAACTTTTTTGTCAAATTTTTTGTCTTTTTTGTTTTGTTTCATGTCATTTGTCTCAATTTTTGTCATTTTGTGTCTCCTTTTTTTGTTTTGTCTCATTTTTGTAATATTTTGTTGTTTTTTTGTGTTTTTTTGTCTGACTTGTCGTTTGGATCATAAAGTAAAACACTATATTGTTCAGTTCCAGATGTCTGTGATTAAATGTTGTGTTCCTTTCTAGACACTGTGATCTGTAAGTTGTAATGTGTAAATGATAAACTGAAGCATAATGTTGTTGAATTTGAATTTATTTTTCTTAAGAAATTTTAGGTTGTTTATGATGTTTTGTTAAAAGATAATTCCTTGAATGTGAACATTTTCAGAAGGACAGTATATGAGTATTATAAGTACAAAAGAGCTGCATAAATTCTAATTTTGTATCAAGACAGGCATAAATCAACCTCACTTCTGCACCTGAATGCATCTAAAAATCTGAGTTCCTGTTTTTTTGTTGTCTGTTTCCAGCTGAACGAGCTCCGAACCAACATAATCAACACCAACCACCGTATGATGGCCGTTTCCGCAGAGCTTTCCATGAAGCAGGCGGTTGCTTTGTCTCAGCAGCAGCAGATGAAAGAGAAAGAGCTGCAGGTCAGAGGGGTCCTGGTCCCTCACAGCAACACACTGTTCACCCACCATGAAGCGATTCTCAAATCCACGCCATGCTCCTGGTTGCACATCCTCCCCCTCGCTCTCCCGCCGCCTTTCCTATTATTTTTGTCACTCTCCACTGGCTGTGATCGAAGGAAGCAAAAAAAAAGTGTCTGAAAAATAATTTCTCAATGTCCCGTCCTTCACCTCAAACCCATTTATTTTGCTTAGTTGCACAGTAAAACAAATCAACAAGTAAACACAGACAGTAATACGTTTCATAAATAAAAAAAGACTCCAAGGGGTTTTTGTAAAAATCCAAGAATGTGGCAGTGCAGTAAGTGAAGTGGTAATGAATTTTTAGCAATTCTGCTGAGCACTCAGCCACCTCTGCAGTAAGCAATTAATTTATTTTTACACAATTTATTTTGTTTGGTAGCCTGATTAACAGACTGAATTTGTGATTTGCTTTCATCACTCATTCACATTTCAGCCCCCAACTAGGCTAACAGCCAGAATACTAGTGATGTCTGTAACTATAGCAACCAGGAAATGTTCTGTTGTCAACATTTGAACGTGTGGGGAAACATTTGAGTTCATTTTTTTCTTTTGCTGCAAATCAGAAGATGCAGAACTGCATTAACAGTAAGTGAATTTTGTGTAAATAGCTGCTCTGAATAGTCTCCACAGATTAAGAAATGACATTTAGGTTTGTAACAGTCTTGTGTTGTTTTTGTTTAAAACTACTTAATAACTGTTCATCAACTAGCTTAATCCATCTCTGCATAGCCTGCTATGAGCTTTAAGTCTGAACATTTCAGCCACTTTTGCAACAATTTTGTCAGGAAATACAAAAAGCCACCAGCTAAATAATAACTAAAACAATAAATCTTGAGATTCTGACACTGGTTCGAGCAGAAAGTTCCTCTGCTTTCTGTCTCGATAAAAAATTAAACAAAAAAACTGAGCGGATTTCCCACATAGCTCCTAAATATTTCAAGACATTTGTGTTAATAACCTGAAGAATCCCTGAAGCTGGTGTTTGCCTGGAGCACGCTGCTGCAGACACAACTCCAGCTAGGAAATGCAGGGGCACAACTTTGCCCAAATTCTGACACTAATGCAACCATCTGTTTTTAGGGCGCAGTTGGAATTGAATGGAGTCAGGAGAGAGCAGAGTGGATGCGGTGAAAGGAATACAAAGTGAATGTTTCTTTGCGCTGCTCCTGTGTTTCCAGATGGACAGATGCCAGCAGCGGCTGGAGCAGGGCCTGCCACCGCATCCCGAGATGGAGGAGGAGTGGAGGAGGATGCTCCGGGACAAGAAGAGAAGACAGAGGGACAAAGAGGCGAGAGCTAAGGTAACGAAACACACCGAGACACACAAAGATCGCTGGTCAGAAACTGATTAAAGCACTGAGGGGCGAGGAAAGAGAAGACAGAGTGACAAAGAAAAGAAGCGTGGCAAGGGAGGGAATCGATTAAGAAGTGAGCGAAAACTTTTCACACAGAGACTAAACAGGAACTACAGTCATTTTCAGGATGTGCACAAACACGGGATGTGACGGCCAGAAAGGCTGACAAACAGAAATAGCGGCTGTCTACACAAGGAAAGCTCACATACAGGGATCAGCTGTGTCTAAAACCAGTCCAGCTGTCTTCAGCCTGTCTGGAGTTGTGCTGTTCTGTTTGTGTTCACTTTTTATTCCTGCTTTTAGCCGCTCCAAAAGTCCAAAATGACACAACAATGCTCTGCAAGCAGAAAATAGGCAGAAACCGGCAGGAACAGAAACGTCGGTGTGCATCTAAAGAATTTTTGGCGACGTATTAACCCTCCTGTTTTCCTTATTTATGGGCACTAAAAAATATTGTTTCCTTGTCTGAAACAAATCCAAAAATTCAGCAAAAAAATTCCCCAAATTTCTGAAAATTTGCAAAACCTTCAGGAAGAATAATTCCAATAATCCCTTAAAAGTTTCCCTTAAGTTTTTTTTTAAAATCCCCCAAATTTGGCAAGGAAATTCTTGTAAATATTTTTTCAAAAAATGAGTAAAAATCTTCCAAAAAAAAATCCTAAAAATATCTGAAGTGATTACATACGTAGCAGTAAAACTTCTAACATTCTCTTAAGAACATTCACATAAAAATCAACCAAAATCCAGCGAAATCCACTGGATTTTGATTGATTTTTATGTGAAAGTTCTTAAGAAACATTTTTAACATTTCTTTTTTCCACCAAAAAATGTTCAAAGATTTCCCAAAAATGTTGAAAATGTGGACATCAGAAGTTTCACTGTGAAAATATATATTTTTCCACATTTTCAAACAATAAAACAGGTCGATTTTGACCCACAGGACAACACAAGGATTAATTGCACATTTTAATCTTCTGCCGTGTGAACCTCATAAGAGGGATGTTTATTTGCTGGCAGTGGCTGACATGTATTTTTTGGCATTCAAAGCCATTATTCCTTGTTTTGTGTGCGTTCCTTAGATCACACGCCAGCGGATAAACTGATCATATGCATGAGAAAATCGCCATCTCTTTGAAGTCTCAGCGAGATTTAGCCACAATTCATTTGCATGCTGTTGTGGGATGAAAGTCAAAGGGAGGACTGTAGCATCGTGAAGACGCTCTGCCATGGTTACAAATTGATCCATCAGCCGCGATGGCTTCAAATCAATTTTGCCAGCCACTGTCAGTATCCTACGAGGAGGAAAGAAATTTTGCAGCCGGTGTTAAATTATACTGTGATTTATTGGAATCCGTCTTGATGATGGCTTTCCACATGGTGTGGGGTCAGTGTGGTTGATTTGTTTGCTCATCGTCAACAGCAGCAGAAGGCAGTTAGCTTTAGCCTAGCATGAAGAAGGAAACAGTCTGATTGAGTCCCAGCTTCGAGTACAATTCAAACTGTTATCTAAGGACACTAATTGTTGAAATTAAGATTATACTTCATGAGTTCCTTGTTGTTGATATTGATAACTCACTGTGTCTAGAGCAGGGGTGTCAAACATGCGGCCCGCGGGCCAAAAGCGGCCCTCCAGAGGGTCCAATCCGGCCCGTCAGACAACTTTGTTAAGTGTAAAAATGACAGAGAAGACATTAACTGCAAATTGTAAATTTGTTAAACTGTAGATTAAAACTATAAAGTGATTTCTAGACCATGACAAGTTGTTTTGATCTTAAAGTAAAATACAAGATTATTCATTGTTCTTTTGTCATATTGTGTCTCATTTTTGAAATATTTTGTCTTTTTTTTTGTCTGACATCGTTTGTGTCACATTTTTGTCATTTTGTTTTGTCGTTTTTGTCGTTTTTGTCGTTTTGTGTTTCCTTTTCGTCTTGCTTGTGTTCTTTGTCTCATTTTTGTCATTTTGTGTTTTGCTTTATTCATCGTTTTGTGTATCGTTTTTATCGTTCTGTTTCACAGTTTTGTCATTTTTTGTCTCATTTGTCCATTTCGCTTTGTCACTTTTTTGTCTAAATTTTTGCTTTGTTTCGTGTTGTCTCTTTTTGTCATTTTTTTCTTGCTGTTGTTGTTAGTGTGTCATTTTTGTAATATTTTGTCTTGTTTTTGTTGCTTTTTTTCTTTTTAAAAGTAAAATAATATATTGTTCAGTTCCAGACACCTGTGACTGAATGTTTTGTTCTTTGTAGACACTTTGTGATCTGAAAGTTGTAATGTGTAAATGATAAACTGGGGCATAATGTTGTTAAACTTGAACTTACTTTTCTTAAGAAATTTCAGGTTGTTCATAATGTTTTGTAGAAAGATAGTTCATTAAATGTGAACATTTTCAGAATGTATTTTTTGCGCTAAAACAAAGGAAAAATTTGGAGTTGTCGTTATTTATCAGTTATTATGTTGTGATTTTACTGGTCTGGTCCACATGAGATGAAATTGGGTTTAATGTGGCAACTGAACTAAAATGAGTTTGACATCCCTGATCTAGAGACACACATAATGTAAGGAAGGAGCAACAACTCGTCTTATTCCTTTCATAACAAATCAGTGTTTTCAGGTCTGCAACCTGTTGTGATGTCATGCCAGGTTAAGCACCGCCTCCAGCTGACTCTGAACAGAGTAGATGCAGTTAGAGGTGTGGCTTCTGAGCCCTCTTTACCTCTTTTTGGCAGGCTGGTTTTAAAGCTACATACACTAAAACAGCCAGTTTGATTTAAAGCTAAAACCAAGGTAATGTAAGCATGATAGAACGAACGCTCTGTGCAGTATTTTAGCTGAAACTTGAAATACATACTATTGGGACAAGTGGGACTTACATTAACTTGTAAAAAAAAAGTCGAACCACGGGGGACCTTTAAGTCTCGTGGTTTAATCTACATTAAATGTAAAAATGACACTTATTTACTCTTAATCTGGGCCAACACAATTATAATAAAAGCACCATTTAAAATACAATTACAGCATGTATGTACTCAAACAACAACTTGTGTCCTCAGCAAGGCACTGAAGGCTCCCTTTATTTCAGTAATTTCACCTTATTTGTCTCCTCTGTCCTTCTGCCCATTACTTGAAAGAATATCTTAACTCCAAAAATGCATCTCGAGGAGGTTTGCTGGAGGAGCTATGAGCAGGTGCAAGTCTTCTCCACTCCCGTTATATAAAAGAGGCTTGACAGACAGCTAAAATATACAAATCATGTCAAGAGCAGGACTGAAAACTCTCTGTATATTTTATATCTCACTATCAAATATCAATATATCACTCAAACCGAATATATGTCACTCTTTATTTGTATAACACTTGACTCTAAATACAGCTGTCTGGCATCTGTACGCTCTCCTCACATTCTGCCACATTGTTCAGTGAATTGTTAGTAAATATATACTTGAAGTTATCGTGAACATTGTTCTGTACAGTAGAAAGTTTTAACAAAACAGTGGACAGATGATGCAGCACTTCCTGTTTATTTATTGTTTTTGTAAAATAGCAGCTCCAAGGTGAGGATGTCTCATTTTGTTTAGTAACCGAGAGCAAAGGAGTCGAGGAAAAGAATCAAGGGTGTACAATTAGTGAAATGAGAAGAGAGGTGAAGCTAAAAAAGCCGTTATTTATATGGCACATTTAAGACAAAAGCTGTTGAGCCAAAGTGCTTTCCAGTAGAGAAAAAGGATTAGCGATGCAACTTCACCAAACACCCTACAGCGTGATTTGCAACCTGAATTTACCAAGCGTGTTAAATATTACAGTTAAACCCTTACAAAATTAGATGAAATACAGTTTGACTAAATTAAATTGCAAGGTTAAGACCCCATAGTATTATTGATTACAGAGATTTACCTGACTAATTAAAAAATTCAAGTTAACACCCTACAAAACTATAAATGGACAATCCAAAAATTCTACATGAGCAAGCATATTCTCCACAGTGGAGAAGAAGAACTCCGTTACAACAGGAGAAGACTTATAGCAGAAACAGGCTCGTGGAGGGCAGCCGTCTGCCTCGACCAGTTAGGGTGAGGGTGGCTGCAGGCAAAATGTACGCTGCTTTAAGTAGCAATCACCAAGATTTACATTTAAATAAATGTTAAGTCCCAGTGGTGATTGAGCCTATAATTCTGTGATGAATTCATGTGAAAGATCTCGCATTTCCAGTATTCCGAATTAGAAAGCTTATTGCAAAATCGCAAGCTGTGTGGAATTAGTGTCACGTGTTCCATCACCCAGCAGTTATCTTTCTGGCTGAGACAGTTGGCAGACAACAGATTGCACTCTGCTACACAACTGTGTGTTTGTCTGAGGGAAAAGCAGAAATGTTTTTCCCTCAGCTGGAGTTGCAAACACACACAACTGGGGCTGAACGAACAGAGAATGTTGTTAATGGAGGTTGACGACGTCACACAGGCGAGACTGTCGGAGATCTTTGAGTTCTCCCAATGAACTTTCAACATGTACACAATTTGTTGTTTCTTCACTCGGCATTCATCCAGAGCAACAGAAAATCCATCACTGTTATTCCTTATACACTTGGATTTAACTAAGCAAATAGGTAAAATCCTTCCATTGGATAATTACTGCATCATCTGCATCAACTTATTTAACTCTAGCTGATGCAGGGAGGAGCTTCTAATTTCCTAAACAACCATGTTGGAAGACATATCCTGTGTTGTGGAAAGGATGTTAATCTGTCTCAGAGGGTCAAATTATTGGCCTGCATCAAGTGAAAAAACAACTAAGGAGATTTCTGAAACTACTAAAATCAGGTTAAGACCCATCCAATGCATTATTAAAACCTGAAAGGATAGTGGAGAACCATCATCTTCGAGGAACAAACACTTAGATGATCGTAGGAAATCAACAGTCGAACTCATGTCCATGTTTAATAGTGAAAGTAAGAGCGTTTCCACCTGAACAATGAGAAATGAACCCAAAGGATTGGGACTGAACAGCTGTGTAGCTCTAAGAAAATCACTGATCAGTGAGGCTAATCAGAAAACAAAGGCTTCAGTTTGCTAGTTAGCATAAAGGTTGGACTCTGGACCAATGAAAGAAGGTTGTGTGATGTGAGGAGTTCAGATTTACCCTGTTCCAAAGTGATGGGGGCATCAGGGTAAGAAGAGAGGAGGATGAAGTGATGAACTCATTATGGCTAGTACCTACCAGCCTGTGGGGTTTAGAGTTATGATCTGGGGTTGGTCAGGTTCAGCAACGTTATGTTCCCAAAGAATGAGGTCAGCTGACTACCTGATGATACTGAGTGACCAGATTTTTCCATCAATGGCGTTTTTCCTCCCTGATGACATGGGCATGTTCTGAGATGATGATACCAGGATTCATGGGACTTATATAGCGAATGAGTGGATCAGGGAGCATGAGACGTCATTTTCACACATGGATTGACCTCCACAGAGTCCAGACCTCAGCCCCATTGAGAATCTTTGGGATGTTCTGGAGAAGACTTTGCACAGTGGTCTGACTCTCCCATCATCAATATAAGATCTTGGTAGAAAATTAATGCAACTCTAGACTGAAATAAATGCTGTCATATTGCAGAAGCTTATTGAAACAATGCTTCTGCCTTGTTATTTCACAATAAGTTCTTCACCAGCGTCCTTGCATTTGTCTTGAGATCTAAAAAAAAATAAACTGCAGAACTGATTATTCCATTTACTTGGTTAAAATTCAGGAAAATGAAAAATTAAGTGTTTAGTCCAAGGTCACGCAAGCCTGCATTAAATATTATACCTGCCTCTGCTGTGTGTTTGTGTTTGTGTGTGCAGCTTGCTGAAGAGGAGGAGTGGAAACAGCTGCCCAGTGGACAATACACCACGGCCGAAGCTCGCCCGAACGCCTACATCCCCCAGAATGACCCGCTCCAGGTGGCCAAACCCTACGGCGCCCAGGCCCCTTTCAAACCCTCCCAACCAGGCGCCAACATGAGACACATCCGCAAACCGACTCTCAAACCCTTAGAGATGTAGAAAACAGCTAAGTGCTCTTTCTTTCCATCACAATCCACTCGGTTTTCATCACTGTCCTTCAAAAACATTTAATCTTGTCTCAAGGAATCAGCAGATCTTAAAAAACCAATGGCCGCTTTAATTATTAAAGATGTTTTCGGTGCAATTTCTCTGAATTGGCTCATTCCCCCCTGCCTCTAGTGTGTGTTTGTGTCCACTATCCAGCATACCACTGCTGCTTTGTCATGTGAGCGTGCATTTGTGAACTGCATCTGGTTTTAATCTTCTTTTTTTAAATTTACTGGGAATAGCTTGTTTACAGTCAGCCCGCAGTAACACTAAATACTGCAGAAAAGTGGAAGGGAAATCATCAGAAACGTGGGAAATAAAATTTGTATTGTTCCATAATATTCCCCACTTATGTTCTGTATTGTAGCAACACATCACGGCTGTTTCTACCACCTTGCTCTCCGAGATAAATTCATTTCTCAGGGACGCCGGAGTAATTCTACATATTCTCCTTGAGTCTTGTTGCTGTTTCATCCCTCACGCTTGTAATCTTTGAATAAACTGCAATGGGTTTAAGCTCTGTGCAAGGCTAGGAGTGTCTCCTTAATGCCCAAGATGATAAATGTAAATACGGAGAGGAAGCTCAAACACTGAAAGAGCATAGAGAATGACAAAGAGAGAGGAGAATTTAAATGAAGTGGAATGAGCAATGGCAGTTGGGGAAAAGGCAGCAGAGGAGAGTCAAAGGCAGAAATACATTAAAGTGGAGCTCTAATTTGGGTGGAGAGTTCAGTGTTGGTTACTAGCGAACATTTTCCCTCCAAAAAGTCCTTAAAAGTTACTGGAAGTCTCTGTCTTCTGATCTTCGCTTGAGGTAAAAATAGCTTTGGTGCAGCATGTAATGTTTTATTGAATTCTTTTTAACGTGGAGGAAGAAGCGTTTGTTATTGCAACACGCAGAATCTCTACAACAGAATGGACGTCAAGAAACAATCAAATACGCATTATAATGAAAATGTTAAGAAGGCGGGTCATACATCTGCAACTTATAGAGTTAATGAGGTTTTAAATGCTGCCTGTTGATGAAGAAAATAGTACACATCTTTTGCTACAGATACTTTCTGGTGTCACTCCTTCATTCTATTTCCAACGGTTAGCCACAATTCTTTCATCTTTTGTTATTTATTACTGTCTGCCAGACCCCGTGATTCACTTGCCTTTTGTTCTTTGTTATATTACCATGTCACTGATTAGCAACTATATGTAAATGAAGCTCTATTCACCTTGGTAGTTACATACAGCCTCCTCCGTGCCCTTTGGTCCATCCTCTGACATCCCTGTAAAACTTGTACCCTGAAAATGCTCTGGGTCGACTTACCTTTGTAGACCCATGCTCTGTGTTGGTAAATCCACCATATTTCTTCAGCATTGTGGAATGTCCAACTCTTCCTGAAGACTTGGTGAAGTTGATGGACATTGTGGTGGACTGAGTCACATTGTTTTCAGTCTCCTATCCTTTTATCCTCCGCCCCTCTCATCCCCACTCTTACCCCAACTGGTTGAGGCAGATGGCTGCTTTACCTGAGCCTGGTTCAGTCGGAGGTGGTTTTTACTCCCCATTCACCCTTTAAAGGACACTCATTGGAATACTGTGAAATTCAAAATTTCAACCCTAGAGTGTTATTGGAGAACATTTTAACATTTTTTTTTTTGAATTGTCATGTTGAAATTCAAAGTTAAAGAAGTTACCATAGATGGTTCCTTGCTCGTGGTAAAAAAAAAAAAAATAAATAAATAAATTCCAAGAAATGTATGTGTCATCACTTAGCCCAATTACTCAACCATAAAATTTGAGTTTCCTCAACTGACGATTGTCAGTTTTGATGTTTCAACTGCAAATATGGAAGAGGACCGAGCCACAAGTCTGTCTTTTTCCAACTTCGGAGAAAAGAGAAAGTTTGATACGTTCCAGGCCTCTGCTGATTGGTCAAATGCCACGAAGTAGTGTGATGTAATGTTGAGTGATCTGCACTGATTGGCTGGGTGAAAACCACATGCTTCTCAACCTCACTGAGAGGGGGGAGCAACGGCATATTTAATGTGTGTGAAAGTTACAAAAAAAGATCACTTGCCCAATGAATGGTTAAAGGAGCGACTGCTTGCTCATGGGGGAACTTTGGATTGTTGGATCTGTGTTTAAAATTTCTAAGGTTTTCACCTTACTATGTTGAATGCTATGAGATGGTATATGTTGTGAATTGGTGCAATACAAATAAATCAAATTGAATTGAATTACTGATCACTCCAACTTCATGGGCTATCCTTTTTATGACACTGACAACAAATGTGACATCTGGCTTCTGTTCTGTACGACTAAAAACAAAATACATCAATGAAAAGTGCTGTTTTTCGTCTTGTTAGTGTCCAACGAACATTAGGACACCATTCTGACATCAGATCGTGCCTTGTTGTGGGCAACAAGATCACAAAGCAGCTTCCCTTAGGCGATTTCTTGTAGTTTGAGCAGATATTCTCTGGTTGTGCACACAAATCATTTCATAAGTAGCCTCTGTAGCTGATGGCAAACCATTTTGTCAATGGGCAAACCAGATGAGGCGGATCTGAGCACGTGGTCTGTAGTAATGTGGCTGACTGTCATAAGGTGATGCCTGAAATGGCTTCTTAGACGGCAAATGGTGGAGTTGTGGACATTTAAGTACCTGCCTACGGCGCTAACTGACCTGCTAGCATCCAGCATGCCAACAGCTGTTCTCGTCTTTGTCTCATTTTAAAGTGACCTTTGATAGTGTTACAGTCTTCAGTGCTGCGTGTGTGTAGGTAGGTTGTGTGGTTCTTTTTTTTTTTCTCATTTCAGGTGATGCTCTGAGAAGCAGCTGGAGTGGTCACGTCCATCTGTGGCCACTCTGCAATCAACCAGGAGCTGAAAAGCCAGGCTGCCTCCATCTTCATTGCCAGTGGGCCAAATTGGCAGCTAGCGTAGTCTGTGGTGTCGTGACTTGGTCTATTGCCTCAGCCAAGCGTGTGTTCAGTTGTAAGTAAATTGTTTTTTGTTACATAATCAGTTTCGTATTTCTTTAACTCAGTTTTCAGAACATCCTTTCTAATTGCCCTCACCCTCTAGTTTCACAGAGACGTAACAATAGTCACTGGTCAAACAAGTGTCTGTGATCATTGTTCGTTAAAGCTCAGTGGTTGAGAATTTATCACCAGCTGAACAGCTTAGAAACGTAAAACTTCAAAAAGAAGGCCATTTACATGCTGCGATTATACTTTTGTTTAGTTTTACTACTTAAATATTGGACTGACAGTTGACATAGTTGAATAAAATCAGCAAATAGATGAAACAAATAGCTATAAGTAAGAGATAAACAGGTAAAAGTAATTAATAATCAGCTGAGATAGTTGTCTAAAGGTAATGGTTGAGCGGTTGAAGCATCCAGATGAAATGTTTGAAGTAATTAGCATGCAGTGCTGACGAAGGCGTAGACTTGTTTGAAGTTTGAGAACAACTGTTGTACGCTGTGTTAGGCTACGTTTGCGCTACACGCTGCGCGAGTCAACTTCTTAAGATGTGACGCAGTGATGTGATGTGTGTGTGATCATCCATCGCTGAATGATGCTGGGAGCTGTCAGATTTATTTATCCTCTACCTGTTAGCCGGCTACATAACACTGACTGCATAACAGAGAGCGGAGGAGGCAATCAGGTGGGGAAATGAGCGATTTGTTCACATTTAAAAGAGGAAATACCCACAAGAGAAATGATTAGAGATGGCGGACTGAAGGTGATGAAGCTCAAGGTTATATAAAGTCGAAAAGATTCTGGCATTGATGTAGTAAAAACCATGATGGGTGTGTTCTTCATTAAATGTGACTCGGTGTGTGTGATGACTGAGATTATTTCCTGACTTCAGCGGAGCACTGCTGAGTCTGTCCAAAGCACTCAGGTATTCTCAAGAATCCCAGAGCTCACTTCCTCCTCTGTCGAGCTTTTCACGCTACAAATTATCTGACAGGGAGCTGAGATCGTTTCGTAATTTATCTCGAGGCTCCAGAGTGCAACTGGCTCTCGTTTTTTTTTAAGTCTCCCAAGTAAATTCACTGGCAACGGCGAGAATAACTCTTCTCCCTCTTCACCGTGTTCCCCAAAAGTACGTCAATAAAAGAGCTTGAAAAAAAATTCTCTTTATTTGTAATCCATTTGACAGTTTGTTGATATAAACATATTGAGAAATCTCTTCTTTCAGAAGACATTTTTGCAATCAACATGAGATGTAAATAGTCTGGAATTTAGTAGCAAATGGTGCCAACAATCTAAAAAGGATCACAAACACATGACTACAAAACAATTTCTCCTCTTACAGTAAGAATGCCACCTTATTATTCAATCCAGACGTTTGCAGCTGAGTAATATCTTCCTGTTTTAGTATCAACCCTTTATTCATAGAGAATTCTGCACTGATTCTTCCAGTTGTTTCAAATCTTACAAATCATTTGTGCTTGGCTCCTTCTAATCCCCTCATTCCGATTCGGCTCTAATCAGTGCGAAGTGTTCTGTTACTTTGTCCAAACTGTGAACAGCACTGAAGTCTCACCGTGCAGCAAAAGGTTCAGGACGAGTCGGAAACCAGATTTAATGCGCGGCGCCCACCGACCGACCATATCAAGCCTCTCGGAGCGTTTGTCAGCATGTAATCAAGTTGATGGGGTGCAGCGGCATTACAGGAAGCACAGGGGGATAAACAAGCGTGTTTGATTTATAAATACCGTTCGCCGGTTTTGACATCGGTGTTCATAAATTGTGTAAAAACAAAGTGGGGAGAATTGTAGCTGAGTTAATAGGAAATAGCTGCCTGTGGTTATTGGTTTCAATGAGGAATTTCAACATGTGTCCAGAAATGGAGCTAAAGCGCTAATTTAAGGTACAACTGTGTTTGGGTTTTAATTTTTGGTGCATACAGGCTTCACTTTTTCCTCCCTCATCCCGTCTGCTTCTAATTCCGGGCGTCTCCATCCATCTATCTGTCCGTCCACGCCCTAATTTGTCATCAAACACTGAGAACTTGTTTACGAGCGCTCTGCCTTTTCACTCTTCCCGTTCATCTTTCATTTCTCGCCTCCTCCGTCCTTCCATCATCCATCCATCCGTTACTTGTCCTCGAGGCCCAGTCGATGATGGCTGTTCTGTCTCTCTCAAACACATTTTCCCCCTCATCTGTTTTTCCCTCTCAATCCATCCAACCCCAGCGTCCCCCGCCGCCCTTCTTCATCCTTCATTTTTTCTCAAAGCCCAGCAGTATCAGCGTCTGTTTCAGAGCCGTCTCCTCCACAAACTTGGCGTCCACGTTCTCCTGCTCCTCGAACGGGTTCAGAGCTGTTCAGAGACAAACTTGTTATAACGCAGCCGCACACATTTCCTCCCTCGCTCCCTCATGATGCTGCGTTTTGACCAAGCGAGCACGTAAACACACACATTCTGTCTTAATCCTCCAAAGGCCTCAGTATCTAAAACCAGGATGCGCACACACACACACACTTTCTTTACCTTGTTCCTCTATATCAGAGAGTATTTTTGCCAGGTAGGTAAGAGGCAGAAACTCAGGTCTGAAGCCGGGCTTGTCTCTGCCAGTGAATGCAAATCCCTGAGGAGGAAGTGAAAAAACAAAAACACAGTTGTGGATTCTGCGAGGTTTTTTTCGAGGATTCGCACAGCCGAGACAAATCTGCAGCAAATCCAGAACCTAGTCACATTAACTCTTCTTACAGATTAAGTTGGCAGTGGTTTAACTTCAAGATTTGGATCAGTCGGGCACAAAATGTCACAGCCTCTCTGAGAGTCACGGACATTTACTGCAGGTTGTGGGTTTAAGTCTGTCACTGGCTTTCATTTTTCATTCCACTATCTTCATGTTGCCGTTTTAAAAATCGTCTTCTCTGTTTACTGAGAGGACACCACTGCTGCAACCTGGGCTTAACTCCACCCAATACAACTGTGATTGGTTTAAAGGAATACAAACAAGCCACTGTGGTTTTCCCCATATAGCCGTATGATAGTGAGGAGTAATTAGACCATTCTATGCTGCAGAATGGTCCAATTACACAAATTTACCGTATTTAATAATGCCTGATAGTCCATAACCCAAACATACTCTACTGACAAGGATGTAAAACATTTTTGCTAAATTGTAAAGCTAATACAACAAATACTTACAAAACCAATGGCATTTCCTTGAGCTTTATCTGCACTGGAGAACAATAACCAATATTTTGATTTGGATAGAAATGAAAATCTTTGTGTTGCAATTAAGAGTAGCATAAAGTCCAACATAAAACTTTGATGGAATGCCTTTGTTAACTTGTGTTTTACATATACTTATTTTTTCAATATTTATGATTCAGTGTCAATTTGTTGTTATTTGTGACATGCAACCAATCAGACAGTGATGTGGGCGGGACATGGCTTAAGACTACAGAGTGACAACAAAGGAAGAGCCAAAGTAGCACCACCCAAATTATTTTTTAAATTACATTATTTTATGCAAAAAAGTAAAAAAAACAAACAAACAAAAAAAGATACTCCACAAATTTCACTCCCCAAGCACCCTTTAAACATCCTCATACTTCCATCTCCATGCATCACTGTTGGGACTATGCATTCACTGATATACTCCTGACAAGGTCCATACCAAACATCTGAGCCGAGCAAACTTACCTTGGTCTCATGTGACCAGTGAACTACTTCCGGTGTTCATTAGGCCTATTTTAGCGCATTAATAAAAGTGTGAGTTTTCACTGAAAACATGAAATTGCCTGGGTGACGCGAAAACATATACTAAAATTTACCGCATAGTCATTTTGAGCATGTTTGCTAACCGACAGTAGCATTTAGCTCAAAACACCACTGAGACTGAACACAGCCTCACATAGCTGCTAGCATGGCTGTTGACTCCTCCTTTCCTTACTTGAAATATTCATATCAAGTAACTGTGTGATGACTAAATGTTTCAATGCTAAATCTTTAATTTCATACTTATTTTCTTCGGTACGATTTCTTCCCCCATTTCGTCAGTTTGTTGTCTCTAAGTGTTTTGACGTGTGACGCATTCAACCGCGTTACCTTGTTTTTGTTGTGTTTCTCTAGCAGAGTCCTGACATAATCTCTGGAGATTGAAGCCGAGCTGACAGGATGATCCCACATATGGTAGATCCTTTGCTCCATATCCTACAAAGACACACAAAACAGAGTTTACATTTCAGGCATGTAGCTCATGCTGTCAATATATATATAAAAAACAAAGTCCCTGGAGCATGTGAACATCTGTCCCTTTCTATTTTGCCAACTGGAACGCAACACCATTATTGAGGAGTGGACTGCTAATGAGGAGTTCCAGAGAAATCTTATTTTACTGATTTGTGAAATGCACAACACAGTGAGAATATTTTAAGAAAACAAATACTCTACAGGTGCGATTGACAAAAAGAAAAAAGGTAGCTTTACCCGACGTTGATGAAAAGCTGCTGAATCACTTAAAGGATTGTGTTTTTCTCAGTGGTGAAGAAGAAACATGTTGAGACAAACACAAGCAGCCTTATGTAAGGATTCTACCCAAGTACGGATTAACACATATTTTTTCACTGCATCATCATCATCAGGGGCTGAAACCGTTTGCCTGATATTTTCTCCAGATGTCATCATCACAGTTTGGTGTTTATGAACATGCAGCAGCTGAATATTAACTGGGGGAATTTGTAAAAAAAAAAAAAAAAAAAAAGGAGTGTTTGGCCTGAGCCTCCAAACTCATCAGCTGTGATATTTATAGACAAAATAACCAAATGGGATGCAGCACCGGCAACTGACAAACGGAAAGTGCCTCTCCAGTCATTGATTGAACTCCAAAAAACTCATCTGTATGTATCAGAATCATATATTTGAAAGTTGTACCATGAAAATAATCCTCTTCTGCCTTGAAATGGCTCAGATGCAGCTCTACACATTACTTCCTTTAGAATATGGAGAACTACTAAATCCTGTCTTCACTCACCACTTTCTGTTTACTGCAGCTGTAGCACACCAGCTCACCTGCTCAAACACAGTAAAGCTACTCTATACTACATAATGGCAAGTTCTGATGTTGGAATATTCATCCATACATGTATATACATGAAGGAGAATATGAGCTAGGCTAGCTGATAGGATTGGTTCGTTAGGTTTGTGATGTATGAAACCCAAGAAGTCTGAATCTGTGTTTTTCTGTTGTCAGTGCAGTGCAGCTTCAAGGTGAAAATGCTAACTCATGGGTCTCATTTTGTCTTGCAGTATATAAGAAACACCACTTGGACACGTCAACAAGGTAAAAAACTACATTTTCACTAGAGGGGGTCCTTTAATGTTGTGACTAAGTTTGGGACTTTAATTTAGATTAAGTAATTACAGAAAAAATAGCGCATAAAAATCAGTTTCCTAATTTCTGGCACACTGGTAACACTGATGAACACTCCAGCCCAGTAGGTGGCGGTAATGAACCTAAAGTCTGTTTGAAAGCCGCGAAGAAGAAGCACAGGACACACTGTCAGCGCACAAGAAAGTTTGGTGAACAGTGATGGAAGACGAGACCGCATTGAGCTTGTTAGGCGGAAAGTTTTCTTTTAAAAATCTAACAGCTTGGATAAAAGCGTGGGTTGAGTTTTCTTATCACCGCGGCACTTCAGGCCGACGGTATCATCTCCATGCAAAACATGTTGTTGTTAGCACCTGAGCTAACGTTAGCTACGACTGTCCTGCTACCGGCTAACGGTGTAGCCATCCCATAATAGACCACTTTTCAAGACACTGAAAGTGCTTGAGTTTCCAAAAAGTCTTAAAATGTTGAATAAAATCGCTATAATTGCACTTTGAGTTTGCAGTAATCTGTGAATGTAGCAGACAGATGAAAAATGCAGATTAATGTAAATGAAATATAAACATTTTTGTTGTTCAAGTTCACGTAAATGTCTATTCATTGACTCAGCTGTCGGCCGAAAATTTATTTGAATTGAAAAATTTTGCTTATTGTGTCGAATATTGTTATTTAACAAAAAAAGATTACTCATGATTAATTACAATGCCTGTAATTAATTAGATTAATTTTTAAAATCATTTTCCACCACTAATTTGATTACATTTATGTTTAAGTTGAGATTTACAAGAAATATTTTAACTGTTACTGTGTAAAGAGAATACTGCTGTTAAAAAGCACCTTATTTGTTTAGAGACAGAGTCGATTCTCCTTGGCATGCAAAACAGCGTAGCACAAATTTCTTTAAAGATCTTCTGACACACTTCAAAGACCATTTTTTTCACCTGTTTTTTAGCTGGAGGGGTTGTGCTGCTCTAAATTTCTCTTTAAAATACCCCACAGGAGTCAAGTCAGGCAACTTACTTGGCCAGGTCATAGTTTTCACTTTTCTGTTTCTATAGAAACTGTTGTGCTGTTATTAACAACATGCTTTGGATCAATATCATGCTAGAATATTCCTTCTCCAGACATCTTGTCAGCCAGTATTTATGGCGCTAATTGTAAATATCATCTCCCCAACACATTTTGCACTCTAGTCCCCTTATCATCACACTCCCTACTCTGGTGCTTCAGTGCTGGGATTATGTATTCACTATCACAAGTTAATGACAAACATGTTATATATAGGTATATAATGTGAGTTAAGGTGAGGTTGCTGGCTTTAATGCTGGTACAAATCTCCTACAGTGACCAAACAACTCCTGCTTCCGAACTCTGTGGGAGCGGGTGAGTGCGTTGTACCTGCTAAATCTCTGCTGCCTGCCAAACTCACCCAACAAAAGTCTGACAGGCAGGAAACAGAACAGAGACACTAAACACTCGACATTCCTCTGATCACAGTGCGGACGGAACACACACACACACACACACACACACCCACACACACACACACACACACACACACACACACACACACACACACACACACGCACACACACACACACACGCACACACACATAGAGCTACAAAAGAAATATACTGCACCCACAAGGGAACACGTGGAAGTTACACAAGGGGAAGGACATAAACACACACAGACTCGGGAGACGACTATCGGCGCAAACCCCTTCCCCAGCACACACAAAGATATACACACCAGCTGGTTACACAAGTGCTTTGTGATTGGCTTGAGGGGGGCTTGAGGGAGATGAGACCTAAAATAACTTCAAACTCTTAATTGGACCAGAATGGGAAGTTTGGGGAGAGAGAGCCATTCGTGAAAACGCTTCGCCCCTCGCTAACGGAATGGATTAGAATCGCCTCACACATTGTTTCACTCCTTATAGAAATTGACCTCTGAGTCTGTACACTTCAAATATTCTCTCTTAGAAGCCCGATGTGCCTTTTTTTGAGTTCGAAACCATTCAAGAGTTCGCCTCACCTGGCATTAGAACTTAATGCTTGGACACACATAGAAAAGTACCTGAGGGAGTCTCTTAAGTACGCTGAACTTCAGTCTCTCGTTGGCGTCGCTGTTGTCCAAATCTGAGCACAAAGAGAAAGGAAAAGTGGGGAGACGTGGTGATAATAGAGACAAATCTCACATGGGAGGACGACTAATGCCACTTCACACATCTTCTCTCTGCACTTGTATCTGTATTAACGGCTCAAAATATTAGAAACCATGGGATTCAGAGTTTGCTCATTCTGTTTTCTGAACAGGTAACATCCCACATTACTTATTGGTAAGGGGCAGTGCGTAAAATGCAAATTTTACAATTTTTTCCACTGTTTACCTCCCAAATGCTTCTGAAAATAACATTTATCGGGACTGATTAATGTGAATAAAAAATGAAAGCAATATTTCACTTTGACAGAAAACAGATGAGGCTTCACAACTGATTACAGAAGTAAAAATGAGTCTTAGTACAAATTTTGGTTCGACCCATGGCCGTCATTACTTATTTAGTTTCCCCAGATGTATCTCAATTCCATCCTATGCTTTTTTCTATGCTTTAGGTGTAGCTCTAAAGATGGTAATGTCACCCCATCTGACCGGTCAATCCACCACTCTGGTCCAGACTTAAACATCCCTACAACCGCTGGATGTGTCACCACTTTTGACAGTTGTCACCTTGTTAATTGCCTCTTTGTTTAAAGGAAAAACAAGGTTTAATTAGGCCAAATGTTGCGTGTTATTGTGTAATGTTCAAAAGCTACAAAAAACTGAAAATATGGGGAAACAAGGGGATAATAGGGGTTTAATCAATGACCTGAGAGGGCCTTTAAATGTGTCACTTACCCACGCTGCATCCCATTTTGGGAATTTAAATACCAGAACTAATGAAAGCTCAGGCCGAGTGCTCCTTTCACAAATTTAATATTCAGCGGCTGCAACTTCATAATCAACAAATTGTGATGATGAAACCTGGAGAAAATATCAGGCAGAGAGGCAGGGACTTCAATGATACAGAGCAACATCTAAGACATTTTAAGGCAAGAGGGGATTATTTTCATGGGAGAAACTTGTCAATAAATAACTTGGATGGATTTTTAATGGTTTAATCAATGACTGTCGATCTTTTTTTTTTTTAACAATTTGCAAACAAATACCTGCAAATTAATGCCTTTCTCATCCGTGTCAGCTATAAGTTGTGGGGTAATTAGCGAAAGGTAGCATGCTAACACGCTAAACTAAGATAGTGAACATGTTAAATGTCATATTTGCTTAATATTAACATATTAGCATTTTCAGTAAATAACTCTGATGGATTCAATCAATGACTGAATAATTTTTTCAACAACTTGCACACAAATACCTCTAAATTAATTTCATTTTCATCCGCATCAGCTATAGGTTTTAGGGTAATTAGCGAAAGGTAGCATGCTACCACGCTAAACTAAGGTAGTGAACATGTTAAACGTCATATTTGCTTAATATTAGTATGTTAGCATTGTTATTCTGATGCTGATTTTAGCACTTTGCATAGATTTTGTAGCACTTGTTGGAAAAATGTGTAAACTTCGATGCCCCTTGTACTGTTTTGAAGCCAGCCTAACATGGTAAACGGGTTAGCATGAAATGGTTATGAGCAGCTAATACAGCTTGTAGTGCGTCGTTCTTTTGCATTTGCACCATAAAAACCTCCACAGTGAACAACAACAACTACTGTTTCATGTTAATTTGATGTAAATAAACCGCTTGTTGCTTTCTTTAAGCTAGTATGTGTATCAGAGATGTACACCTGGGCTAACTAAGACTGGCTAAGGTGAGAAAAACTTCCAAGAGAACATGTTTGCACGCTTGTAATGAGGCACAAAGTCCTCACCTGCCCAGCCAATTACCCCGACTAAAAGGAAAGTGGAATTTTAAATAGATGTATAGATATTTGATTAATCCCTGGGGAGAAGTGACGCATGAACCGTCTCACTTCAAAGTCGCGAAACATCCCCTTTTCTCTCACTTTGAAGTTGGAGACCATTTGGACCCGGCTGCTGCTTTAAATAATCGTTTCATCTTCAAGGATCTTTGTTTGTTCTGTTCATGACAAAGAAGCATGTAAACTACAACAAAATCAAGAGTAGCGAGGAAGGCCAGATATTTTGGAGCCGTTGATCTCTGTGCCAAGTCACAGAGTTTGGCCTTAGAACAATGCAAAGTAAATGGTATGAAATCAACAGCAAGATGAACAAAACACAAACATTAGCTCTTTTTTTGCCCCTGAATCCCTGTTTCCTGCACCTCTGACCTTTGTGCATAAACAGTGGGAAAATAACCATAAAAAGAAGTATTTAATATGTCAGACTGGTAAAGCATCATGTGTAGTAACACACAGTGAGGTCAGATAAGTGCAGCATCCTGCCAGCAACTCTATAGTTAGACCTGCTTTTACTAGTTCAGTGGTCAGGAGTTAATTACCCCCTCAGCAGCAACCATTAGTGCTGTTGCACCATCTCATTTCTCTGCATGTACAGGTCGCTGCAATCATTAAATGCATAAATAAGACATCATACAGGAGTATAAACCAAATCACAGACTGCTAAATACCACTTAGAATACAGTTTAAGGTTTTTTTCACAGTAGGATGCTTTATGCACTGCATGGATTTGTATTATTATCTACATCGCAGTTTTGTTCCCAGCAAAAAACAACAGTCACAATAATTCTGAGTAAAATAATTAGTCATTTAACATGTCCTGAATGCAGATAAGCAACAGCAAATGGAATGAATGAAAATGAACCAATTACAATTATGAGTCAATTAGATTCGTAGCTGCCACTGTTGTTGCCACGTCCCTAGTTTCTCGAGGTGTTTTGTTTTCCCTGTGTCTCCTGTGTGTCCCCCTTTTTAACCTCGTTTCCTGGTAATTTAGTGGATTTCTTACTTTGTGTGACTCTGTTGGTCAGTATGAACTTTGTCAAGAAAAACTATGATGAAAAATATTCAATGATGACCTACTTTTCACAACGAAAATGAAATTAAGTCACGTTGCAGCCCCGTCAAAGTTTCCTCTTGTTCCATAGATTTATCAGTTTAACCTGCTGCCAATTACGAAGCTCTTTATATTCAGTTACATGTCAATCAGGGATGTTATCTGGAGATTCTTGTAAAACTCATCTACACATTACAAAGGGAAGTGACAAGAAAGCAGCTGAGAAAAACTACAAACGTGAAGGCAGCTGCCGTCATTTAAAAAAAACGAAGCCAGCTGCTACACAGGTGATGCAGATGTGATATTAACATGACTTTCAGCTGGATATCTTAGCTGTCACTATGTTAACATTATCCAACCATTAAACCTAGACAGTGAACAGGACTTCAGTAAACAAGCGAGTGACTCATCTACTGAATGAGCTGCTGTTATTCAGTGGAAACAGCATGTTGTTTCTGTGATGCTAATGCTAAAAGAGCTGAATGAACAGAGAGGGAGCAGTTCAGAGTTTGGGAATGATAACATGATGTGGATTTAGTGACGAGAGTTTGTTGTATCAGAGCAGAACGACATGGACACTGAGCCTTTTCCACTAGCTTCACCATAGAGGTGAATAACAAACAGAACTATTTTACAAAAAGAAGGTTAAAGTTGAGGCCTCAGATGAGCAAAAATGAGACTAAAGTTTCACTGATGAAACTGTGACAAAAAAGGAAAATTAAATCAAAATCAGGTGCCAAAAGTAGCCCTGATGTTGGTTTTTCTAACTCATTTCAGGTTGTCTCTCCTTTGTGACTGCCTGCTCCACCTGCTCTTCACCTGTTTATCGGTTCCTCACCTGTGCTCGGTCAGTATTTTTGTTTTGTTTGTATTCTCAGCCTTTTCCCTGCATGTTTCATACCTGTTTATTTATTTCTTTGCATCTGAACTACCTTCAAAAAAAGCTCACTGTTGTTTTTGTGCATCTTGTGTCCACAAAAACTGCCTTCATTTGGGTTGTAACACACGCTACAGTGATTAGCTTCATCCTACTTAGCTTTATTAGCTTTCAAGGCCGCTAGCTGGTTAATTAGGCACAACTCCGTGAAGAGTTAAAACTCCCACTGCATGCTAACTCTGAGCAAGTTTGGAATATGCGCAGTGGCTTCCTAGAAATGTGACTAAATGATGCTCAATCAAACCACATCCCCGATTTGTGAGTGTGTTGCTGCTGTCCCACAAAGTAAAGTTATGGTTCACAGCTGGGTTTAGTCAGAGTAACTAGTGGGTGGTGGCGGAACAGATTCAGAAAGGAAAACAAAAAAAATCATAGAAACAAGATGCTTTCAGTTCATGAAGCAGTAGAGTGAAGTGAAAATTCACAGTCGTTATCACTTCCTGTTAGGATAAAACTATTAATTCACAGAATTAGCAGGATTTGGGAAGAAGTGTCATTATAAAATTAAAAATGAACAGTAACTCCAATAAAAGTTAAAATGAAAATCGCAAGACACAATTCTAGTTTTAACCAATTATTTATAGTACGAACTCTGGGGCTCCATATACGAGCTGCTTACGTGTGTTAATCTGTTCATCACAGTTGCTGCCTGTGGCTTTTGTTGGTTTCTGACTCAGAGACGAGTCCACAACTATACTTAAGAATCCAACTTCTTGTTAACAATAAATCTCCTCAAATACACATCAACACTACAGACCACTAGACTTCACACTAACAAGCTGATGGCTTTCACAGAAACAGTAACAGGGTCACGGCTTGAGCAGAACAGGAGAGATTAGTGTCTTTCTGCTTCACTCTAGTAAAGTCTCCTCACTTCTTTATCTTATAGCATCTGATGCTGAGCGGCTCAGAAAGGCTGAATGTCTCCGTCAACCAGACAGAATGCACTTTGCAACCATGTCTGTCCAGATTCCAGACTTGTAAGTTAAACTCTTCAGAGTCAAATTTCTCATATGTGTTCACATGTTTATGACGGCAATTTCCCCATAAGCTTTGACTGTATGACCACCGCTCAGAGGAAGGTACAACGCTTGGAGAAATTCAGGGTTGGTGGAAACTTATGGAGGATTTGAAACCAGTAAACAAGGACTGGGCGGGTTACTGTGTTTTTAAGTCACTGTGCTTCAGTGCAACTGCTCAAATATACTGCAGTTTCATACAGCTAAATTAAAGAAACTTTTTTTTCATTTTGTTGTTAAACAATAGAATGAATATGAAATAGTGACTGAAATGGAGCCCATGATGACTCCGTGTTAACCAGTAGTCACTTCAGAGCCATTTCCAAGCTGATGCTCTACACCAATCTTCTTCTTCTTAGGTGTCTTGCGTAATCGCGTTGACGACTATGCCTTTCCACTTTCCTCTGTCATACGTTGTCCAATCTTTGATGTTGTCAATATATGTCATTCTCTGGAGTCCTTTTGCTTTCTGTCCTTCTATTTTGCCTGTTTACTGCAAGATTCTCTGCGATTTTGAGGATCTCTCTTGTTTAGTAGCAGTAATACTATGACGATCGGCTCACCTGCTATGCATGAGAAACCCTATCGAGCGAGTTGTTACGTCTTATTGAGACTGTAACCCCATACATGCTGTTGTGACTAGATTTTGGTTGAACTAGCCTGGTTGTTCTGCACATCGTACAGCAGTGGTTTGCCATTGCTTTCTGCTGTCTGTTTACCCACAGAAGGAGCTATTTAACCCTCCTGTTGTCCTCATTTACGGGCACCAAAAAATATTGTTTCCTTGTCTGAAAAAAATCCAAAAATTCAGAAAAAAAATTCCCCAAATTTCTGAAAATTTGCAAAAACTTCAGGAAGAAAATTCCAACAATTCCCTAAAAATTTCCCTTAAAAGTTTTATTAAAAAAAAAAAAAAAAAATCCCCCAAATTTAGCAAGAAAATTCTTGTAAATATTTTCAAAAAAATGAGAACAAATCTTCCAAAAAAAATCCTAAAAATATCTAAAGTGATTACATATATATCAGTAAAACTTCTAATATTTTCTTTAAGAACATTTACAAAAAAAACCTACCAAAATCCAGCAAAATTCGCTGGACTTTGGTAGATTTTTTGTGAATGTTTTTAAGGAACATTTTTAACATTTCTTTTTTCCACCAAAAATGTTCAGATTTCCTTAAAATGTGGACATCAGAAGTTTCACTGTGTATTTTATTTTATTTTTTTCCACATTTTCAAACTTTAAAACGGGTCAGTTTTGACCCGCAGAACGACAAGAGGATTAAGCCATAGGTGGCACCCTTTCAGGTCCTACCACTCCGGGTCAGAGTGGACCTGAGAACAATGACAATTAAGGGGTTGTTCCACCTTCCCCAAAGCCCACAGGTGAGCCTTGTCACCAGAGTTGCAGTTTAACGTCATGCCCACACAATACAATACTGAAAAGGGGCACAATATGGGATCTGTGATGTAAAGTAACTGGTAGTTTAGCTCACTACACTTGTCAAGTAGGTTGCTGAAGGGAGCCATGAATGTACCAAATTTATTCCATTCAATCCTTTCAATTTATCTTGAGACATTTTACTGAAAAGTACAGCCTCATGGGGATGCAATAGCAAATGTCAGCGGATCAGCAAAGTCAAGGGAATTCATCCTCTGGTGACCATGATTGTGTATAGAAAATTTCATAGAAATCCATCCCATTCCTTTTGAGATATTTCAGTCTGGACCAAAGTGGTGAACCAACCAAACTTTAAAAATGAAGAATCAAAGTAACACTGTCTCTGAAATGTGTTGCATGTGCACAATTAGCTTCTTTCAGCTTGTATGCGTGATGCTGTACCTGTCATGAGACGAGACACAAAGGTTTCGGTGAGCTGCAGGAAACCGTGATCGATGTACTGCAGAAAGGTGTGATGAGGGAGGCAACGCATGGCAAACACAGCAAACAGGGTGTGATATCCTGGAGAGAGAGGGAGGAAAAAAGATGAAAAGAAGAGCCATTAGCTTTTGATGTGCCTGAAAACAAGACAGGAAAAGAAGTTTTTAAAAAAAAAAGAAGAAAATGTTCTCAGATTTAAGTCGGTATGTTTCCCACATACTGTGTTACTACCATGTTAGCACACAAACTGCCAATTAGCAATAAAATTTCGTATGTAGTCTGGATGTAGGTCAAAAGGCCATGTTGATAGCCAGAAAAATAACATAAAAAATATAAATCCACCTACACAAGCCTGCTCCTGACTGCACAACTTCTGAAGAATTTTTCATTCCTTTATATTTACCAAAGGGAAACAGACTCAGTGTGCCTGCTGTGTTACACTTTTGCCCTCACGTTTCCACGCATTTACACCTGCAGAATCAGTGTTTAAGATGTGCTGCTTTGCTACAGGCCATTTCTCATTACCGCTCTCATTCCTGGAAAATTTTTAACCCACAAACTTTCACTCAAAAATGGCGAAAGTCAAGGAAATGTGGGTTTGTGTCGGAGAACGCTGTAAAATTAATTCAAATTATTCTAAATGTATTCTGCCTTACCACATGTCTGCACATCGCTAATGCAAACGCACATTGCTATTCCGGCTAAGACGGAGACAGACTGGATTACAACGACTGAAAGTTGAAGTGTGTGCGGTACCGGGTGGGAGGGGCAGGCAGAGACCCTGGGTGGATTCCAGGATCCGAAACATGAAGTGAAACACTGACCACTCAGACGGACTGCCCTGCTGAGTCCTGCAACACACACGAAATATTCGAAGAGAAAAGTTATGCAACGTGAGCACATGCGTGAAGATGAACACACACGTTCTGTCAGCACTTCGGCTCTGTCAGTTGGAAAACTTGAGAGGAAACGAAGGCAACTCACAAGCTCAAAGCACGAGGGCCGAGTTTGTACTTCAGCCAGACTGACTCCAGCATGTGTCTGATGAGCTCCAGCTAAACACACAAACGCACACTTTGTTAGCGCTTTGAGCGGGAGATGCTCGACCAGATTTAAATGAAACACTTTCCTCGAAACGGAAATTTCCCCGGAATTGAAATGTTGCATGCGTTTCATCTGACACACCAGAAAACATGCAATTTAGACACATTTCCCATTGATGAGGATGTTCTCTGCAGCATCAGTCACCTCCCTTGCCTCTTTTTTTTTTTTTTATTTTCCTACTTCCCATTTTCATTTCGACAGAACGAGATCAGGATGTAAATGCATGTTTCACACCCTCGCCCACGTCGTTTCACCACACATTTGTACGCAACTCGGGATCATTCGAATGCACTCGACCCGTCAGGAACGTGCCAGCCGCCGCCAAATCACCCACATTCTTCTTCTTTCCACTGATGACCACGCTGTCCTCTCCTGTGCAATAACAGGAAGTCGATGTGCCTCGTCCACATCCTGCACAGCGGTGGGAAACCCTCCGCCAGCCCCTCCGAATGCCAGCAGCAACATCCTCCGCTGACCTCAGGGTGGGAATTTCAATTAGTTTCACTTATGTAACAGACGAGCCCAAAAGTAAAAGAGGTGTTCCAGACAAACACTATAATAGGATCCTCTGGGCTTTTGTTGTTGTTGTTTTTTTTTTTTAAAGCTATCTGAAGTTTTATACAAAGTAAAAGTTCTTTTAAAAGATTCTTATTTGCATACCGTCTAAACTAAATGGAGGAACGTATTCCCCTAAAATCCTGCATCTCTTATTACCACGGTCAGTAATGCCATTAGTAACACTGTTAAAGGTGGTGCCAAAAACCAAACAAACAAACAACAAAAAACAGTAACAACAATAAGAGCAACAATAATAACAATAGCAATAACAATATTAACAACAACAGAAACAACAATAGCAACAAGAGCAATAGCAAAAATAATACCAATAACACAAATTAAAAAAACAACAGCAGCAACAATAGCAATACCAACAGCAATAAGAATAATAACAAAAACAGCAACAATAACAACAACGACAACAATAACAGCAAATAACAAGAGCAACAAAACGGCAGCAACAATAACAACAAGAGCAATAGCAAAAATAATACCAATAACAGCAATATCAAAAATGACACAAACAGAACAATAACAACAAAAACAACAAGAACAGCAACAATAACAATACTAACAGCAATGACAACAATAACAACAAAAGCAATAACAATATAAATAGCCACAAAGACAAAAGCGGCAACAGCGACAACAATAACAACAACAATGACGATAAAAACAACAATAACAGCACCAATAACAGCAAAATATCAACAGTAACGAGAACAACAATAATAATAGCAACAAGAGCAATAAAAAACAAGAGCAAAAACAGTACCAATAACATTAATAATAAAAACAACAAAAACAGCAACAATAACAATACTAACAGCAATAAGAACAATAATAATTAGATCAATAACAACAAAAACAGCAACAACAGCAACAACAATAACAACAATGAGAATGAAAACGACAATAGCAGCACCAATAACACTAACAACACTAAAAATATCAACAGTGACGAGGGCAACAATGATGACAGCAACAATAACAGCAACAACAATAATAACAATAACAATAACGGGTACAACAATAACAATAATAATAATAACTGCACCAATAATAACAAAAATAACCGCAACAAAAGTAAAATAACAGCTTGCAGTTATATATCCCCTTTCAATGGACACAAGGCCACTTTAAGTGTAGGGACAGCACAAGAACAGAAAATGATTGTGTCACTGCTTGCTGGACAGACAGCATTAGTTTAGGACTAACGGCCTTGATGAACAGGTGAGGAAGCATTTTTTTGAAGTCATTATAGAAGCAGCATTGTGGATTTCTGTCTGGAGAGAGTTTGAAGGCTTTGTGGCCACCAGACTGCAGACAGGTGTCGAGGATGGAGGAGGTCTGATGGGAATTGAAGGTCAAAGGCATAAAAGGCACAATGTAGAGGTGAAGAGGAGGATTTTGGACAAGATGTGGAACTAGTAAATGTGGATGAGGGACATATTGCTCGAACAAGACTCCACTGTAGGAAATGGTGATTTGGAGAGTGATGATTGAAGTCTGGAGATGTTTTTCAGAGGGAAGAGAGCAGATTTGGAGATATTTTTCTATTATATATTATAGCAAAGTGCTGCTTTTTCCTCCATAGTGTTAGGTTGTTTCCTCCTTAGACTGAATTCCTTATTTATTTCATTTAGGTTGTTTCTTTAGTAATATTTTTCCTTTATTATCTGATATATTACATTTGCAATTATTCTTAATATCTGTACTTCTTTTGTTGTTCTTCTTTCCTTTGGAAGTAATTTTTTTCCCATTTTTATTTTGTATTCTGTCGGCTCCGTAAACATCACACAAAAAGGGCAATACTCCAAAAGTGCTGTTCTTCAGCATTTGAAACTGATTGTTTCATGTGTTTAAACAGTTTTTTTCTCCAAGATTACATATTCATTGTTTGGAGAAAAAAAACCTAACAACTTCTCAAGCAAAATGAATAATGGAAAGCTGAATTTCTTTTTTTTTCCTCCAACTTACATCCCTTTGGTGCTGTAATCAAGTAAAAAGCAGAAATGTGTAGTGTTTTTGTGCTGAAAAACAGTCAAACAAAAGGCAAAAAAAACCAAGTGATTTAAAGCCACAGATTCAGAAATCCCAACGTGGCTTTTCGTTAGAATAAAATCTAAGAATCAGCAGTTCGCCTTAATGAGCCTCGGTTCAACAAAAGACTGGATTTCCTCTGTGTTTACAAAAAGTTTAGCAACCTTGGGTATGAAACAACTTTTATGCTGCATAAATAAGAATATTGCAGGCGATTTTTAATTCATTGTGTTAGTTTTTGTTAATTCATATTCAGCTTTGAGTTAGTTGTTCTTTGCCTTGACTTTGGCTGGGATATAAAAAGGAATGTATCTCAGTTGTCTTTAGCAACAGGGACAGGAAATAAATAACTATGACAATAATGTACTGCGGAGCTGCAATCTATCATAGCAGAAGTTTCCTGGCTCTTAAAAGCTATAATCTATTTCACCCCCAACTTCTCCCCCGTGTCAACGCAACCATTAGTCTCAATAAGCACCAACAAGAGGGGGAGATGTTCTTTATTTGTAGAATGGACGTCAGCGCTCTTTGAAAGAGTACCACCCTGAGTTTTTAAAGCATGAGTCAGCTCGAGGTGGAAGCACATCACCCAGGCAGCCGCTCGACTCTTCTTTAAGTAAAACGTCCCTTCAGGCTGCTTCTCGCGGGTCTTTGTGTGAGTATGTTTTAAATAAGTCTGTCTCCCCGGATGAGAAACTTTTTCACTTTCGCTCAGCCGAATAAAATGGTTTCATCCGGAGTCTGAAGGCGCAGGTTGAAACTCATGAGTCTGTCGTACCAAGCTGAGCCACCGACCGATCCGACAGCGAGCAGGGGAGCATTTCTCTGGTCTCTCTTTTTTTTTTTTTTATTCTGTCATTTGCAATTCCATAAAGTCCCAAAACGTGGTGCATCCTGCTTTCTATTCAATTCCACCCTTACCCTTGGCCTGATTTAATACTGTTGTGTTGATATATGCTGTATGTTTGCTTTCAGTGGCTCCTAACTGTGGAGGGATTTTACCTCCCAGGAATACTAAAAAACTGACTTTACAGAACCGAGAACCTCTACAGGGCGCTTAAGCAGAGACTCGGTTCATCTTTGCACTCGGTTATGCAGATCCCACCTGAACCAGTGGTAAAGAGCATGTCGAGAACTTATAATGAGATTTTTTTGTTTGTATTTTTCTTCAGTGACAGTCACAGTGAAATTTGAAATGCAATACATCTCTCTAATGGAAAGCGAGAGGAAAAAGATTGATACTGTCTGTTAGCTTAGCTTAGCATGAACTGGAAACAGGAGGGAAATAACAAGTCTGGCTCTTTCCAGAGGTAATAAAATCTGCCAACCAGCACAGCTAATGCAGAATAATTAACACATTACGGCTAATGACTTTGATCCATCCAAGAAAATGACACTTTAAAAACCACAATTTACACACACAGTGTTTCTGTATTACTGAGAATGTCAAAATAATCCTATAATGCATTAATTCTAATTAAAATTCAGTTCAGTTTCCTTAATGGAGTTCTAATGACAAGTTTATATATATATATTTTTTTTTCTTTTTTGCTCTTTACTGTGACTCATGTTTGATTCCAGCATCTTTTAAGAGACTATTGACTGAAAATAGAGTATTTATCAAGTGATTTTTTTTTTTGTTTACTACACCAAACCATAAAGACAAGGTAGCAAACATTATTTCCTTTACTTGACTTAACGTACTGATACAGCAGCACAAAATACTCAAGAAAACACTACAAGAAAAAGTCCTGCTACTTAAGTAAAAAGTGCATGAGTATTGGCAGCACAAGATAGTTAAAGTCTTAAGTTAAAGTATTGGTTTGATCTGACTGATTTATTATTATAAATGGCATTATTGGATTATTATTGAAACATCTGCATTTTTATTCAGAAGATTAATGGGAGAGAAAGTAGAAACAACAACATTCTGATACATAATTCTGTTTTCACTCTGGGACATAGTGGCTGCTTTCATCCATTTTAGTGGAAACACAAATCTGGGTCGAGGATACATGCCTTAACAAGAAAAGTAAGGTTTGCTTTGGAGCGCTGAAAGAGTGACCCGACGGCTCCCAGCAACCTCCATAAAGTGTCGCGTCAAACCATTTGGTTAAAGTGGAAAACTCACTGCCCGTCACTTAACCTCTGCTAAGGCAAAACATTCAGTAAATATAACTTTGAGAGCTGTGCGCCTTCAAAAAGGGGAGCAGACATAAACACTGAGCTCCTCGACCTTGCTTTATCTGTGACCGACACACACAAACACACACAGACACAAACACACACACACACAGTGTACCAACCAGTTTGGCTACGTAGTTGACAACCAGCGAGTCGATCTTCTTCTTCCCCAGTCGAGGCAGGTGTCTGTTGAGGTGATCTCGGAGCTTCTCAACCGTCTGCAATGTAAAATACAAGAAGGAAAAAAAATTTATTTTCCATGCATGCGTGTGTGTGTGTGTGCGGCTTGGAGTGAAACTTTGTGTTTGTGTGTTTTAAGCATACTTTGCAGCGCATTCAGCAGGGTCAAATTGAGTTCACCCTAGAATTTTCCCTCGACTACAGTGTCCCAAAATTGATTTAAGCGAGGAGAGGAGAGGAAGAGGAGAGGAAAAGGATGCAGAGGATGAGGAAGGTTTTAAAAAAAAAAAAAGACAGACAATTGATGTCCTTCTGGGAGGAAAACAAGGGAAGTAAAAAGGAGACAAGGAGACGAGCAGAGAGTAAAAACGAGACAGAATAGACAAGAAAAAAAGGGGGTAAAAATGGAAGAAGTGATGGAAGGAACAAGGAGAGAAAGAGCAGAGGACTGGGTCATTCTAAGAATAGCTGAGAGACTGTTAGCATCTCCACTGAACTCCATTAAATTGAAGCTATCTGCTCTTTAAAAACTATGCTGAGCACAGGAAAACTGGAGGATATGAAATTGTCCATCAAACAGCGCACAGTAAAAAAAAAAGAAAAAGATGCAGGACAGGGACCTTAAGATGCCCTTTTTTTTAAAGTGTCGACTCATCTGAAGCGTAACAGGAACTTCACCTTAAAAGATGACTATGGAGGGAAATAATCGGTTGTCAGCATTTCACGATGGATTTTAAGCGCTCCATTTATCAACTCTTGTTAAAGGAAAAATCCACCTTAAGGAGCTGTTAAACTGTTGTATATCAACAATCTGCGACACTCGATTGCGTTTTACAATGAACTGCTTTTCTATGCAGCCACTTCCTCTTTTCCTACAGTTAATGTCAGTGGAAGGAAACACACATTTGGTGCATTGTGCACAATTTCTCAAACTAACAAAAAGGGTGTCAAAGTAGACGGCAACTGATAAACAGTGCAGGCTGTTGTTTATCTTCTGCTCCTGCTCTTTCATTATGAATGACAGGATGTTAACTGCTGTCTTTCTGGAAGGCTGCAGGACTTTCAGCTTTTGAAATATCTCCATGATTTCTCATGACAAACTGAATGATCCTTGAAATCAATATTTAACCTCTTGAACTCAAAGCAATTTCCACGTGTTTTATGCCTCGTCTACCAGTTTTACTCACCATGGCCGCATTTTTCACTGCAATATAAAGTCCTGCACCTCGACGAAAACAGCACAACCATGACTATAAGTAGAGAACTCAAAAATGTATTTTGTGCAGTATGACACAGCTACAATGCCATAAATTAGAATTTCTTTGACTATTTATATATTGATTTTTATTTTGTTTCTATATTTGTGTTCTGTCTGCACTCAGTGAACACTGCCTGAAGTTCATCCTAAAAGTCCCAGATTTTATTTATTTATTTTTTTTTAACATAACTGTTGGTAATGGTTTCACAGCTGCACCATTTATTTGTGACAAATTTAAGTATTCATGTTATAGTTACATCATATATGGGTCAAGATAGTATTGAGGAACTTTTGAAGTCGATGGGATAAATCTTCCATAAATTTTTATTAAAAGTAAAAAAAAAAACTAATGTTTTTTATGTTCATTATGATCATGTCTTCCATCATTATTTATTATGGAAACGATCACTTAATAAAAAAATGACTGGATATCACTAAAATGTCAACTAAATAACCGTCCAAATTTAACAATAGCCACCTTCTAATTAACCAAACAATAATAAAATGAGCTGATTCAAAAATTATTTTTATTATGTTCTTTTTAGTAATTTGAGATAATCATGACAGATATTTCTTTTTTGGCAATATATCAAATTTTATCGGGAAAGTAACGAATTGTAACCTTGTCTGAGAAATCACTTTCAGCTAAGTTCCCCATTACAAAAACACCTCTCATGGAAGTGTGTTAATTCCAGATCACATGACCTGCTCCACATGATGTCATTTCCTCCTGAAGAAAAGACTGGCCAGACTCCAAGGCTTTCTGAGTTATTTAATATAAAGTAGTGTGTGAGTCAAGTGTGGATTTATGGCATGTCAACATGTTTACTACAATATCTTTATAAATAACTTTCCATTTCAATTTTACTCAATTGTATGTATAATATGTAGAAGAATCTTTCTCTAAAAATGCCATTTGGTGTTTGGTTATAGGCGGCCATGTTGATTTTAGGCCTGAAAAAAGCAAAAATGTCAACTATGATACCTGTCAACTATGCTACAAATAGTCCTGCAATTATATATTGACCCATATCATATTTTAAGCTAAAATTTGGTGAAGTTTACCAACCAAATGGCATGTCACACATGAGAAGTTCAGGGACCTCCGTAAAGTTGAAAATTCTTTCTATTTTTACAGTTTCTGACATTATAAGTGGATTTTTTCGTGAAGACAACATGTCTTTCAAACCTATAGGTGGATTATTGGGCTCAGAGGGTTAACTGGGATCACAGCATTTCATTTAATTTACTTTCAAGTTCAAACTAAAATGTAATTGTCAACTGCGATGCCAAATTTTGGCCAAAAGTATGTAGACACCCAAACCAAATGCAGCATATAAAATGCCAAACAAAATCATAATTTTTACATCTTGTTTTGTTTTTTCTGTGAATTAAATATATATGTATGTATGTATGTATGTATGTATGTATGTATGTATGTATGTATGTATGTATGTATATATATATATATATATATACACATGCACAGCATATAGACTACGCATTTACATCTAATCTAATTATGATGCTTCTCAGATAATATGCTCGGACATGTTCAACCAGGAAAAGACCCCTGGGATTATGTCTGTTGTATGGCTTTGGAATGTCTCAGAAGATGTGGCTGCTGCCCCTGCAACCCACACCCAGATAAATGGTAGAAAATAGATGGATGGATTTACTGTGTAGCCTTCCCACCAGATTTCTGAACCTGACTGCTTTGCTGATCATTCATTTGTTCCCACAATGAACATTCATGTCATATCAGCAGTACTGTTTCTAAACTTTCCGTAAAAGTTTCTAAGCTGTAAATGAAGTTCACATCAACATCCAAGTTTTAATTTAGGAGAGTGAGAGACTCCAGTTTTTCTGAAAGTTCCAATGCATCTTGCTTAATCAGTAATTAAATAATTTGGAAGCCTGAAAACCAATGAAACATGGACACATCACGTCAACCAAAGTTGGTAGTTCAAGGTAATTAAACCCTAATTTAATGAGGTCAGATCAAGGGTGTAAACTTCAGTCAGACTTTGGGAGGAAACCTGGTTTATTTGAGCTGATAAAAAATTCACCTCCGTAACTCCAGTCCCATAACATAATTAAAACACTGAAATATAATTTCTGCTGCTGTGTGATGCTGTAGGTATTTATTAAAGTCATAGGAAAGAATCTGACACGTAGCCAGCTGTGGGCAACAAACAGGACTTCAGTAGGTGTGTTCATGTTTCTGCAAAATCCAGAATTACGTTCAGTGACACCTGAAAAGTCACAATAATAGCTGCATTATGGCAGACATGATGCAATAGATACCAGAGGGTGGTGTAGCGCTGCGTGGACACAAGTTTGGATTTGATCTACCCTGAATGGGTCACCTGAGTGACTGTGTGTGATGCTGAAAGATCAAACAACCCCAGGAAACATCACTGAGATGTTGTACTGTATGTAATAGACAGCCAACGAGCCACTGAGCAAAACAGATGAAAGCTGATTTATGATGTTGCAGAGCTCAGAGTGTTCACACCTCTGCTGACTAAAGACACAAATTGAGGCTTTTGAACTCTCTGTAGTTTTCATTCTGGGTCAAAGTCTGTGCAGAAATGTGAAGAAAAGCTTGAAAGACTGGAAAACACGCACAGTGGCTTGGTGGTTAACACTTTTGCCTTGTAGCTAGAAGATCCCTGGTTTACGTCCCAGCCTTCCCAGGATCGTTCTGCATGGAGTTTACATGTTCTCTCTGGGTTTTCTCCAGGGACGCTGGCTTCCTCCCACAGTCCAAAAACATGCTGAGGTTAATTGGTAACTGTAAATTGCTCATAGGTGTGAATGTAAGTGTGATTGTTTGTCTTTGTATAGACTGGTGAGCTGTCCAAAGTGTCCCCTACCTTTGCCCTAAGTCAGCTGGGGTAGACTCCAGTCTCCTGCAACCCATACTTTTTTACCAAGGTGTTGTGTGTGTTCAGGCATTGACAATTTTCTCACCAGGCCTATGAGTGCCCTCTGTTGATGGTCCTCCTCCTGGAAAAGTGGCACCAGCTTCTTATCTGGAAGAGACCAGGCAATAGTGAGCGTACGCACATAAAAGAAACGTTTGAAGAAACCTTTGATGCTGCGGCTATGCTAGATTGAACACTACAGGCAGCCTGAGGTGTGTCAGTGCGCTAACATCATTAAACAGGCCATCAGTGGAAACAGAAGAAATGGAAAAGTTTGGCTTTTTTTTATGACTTTAATTTAAAAAAAGAGGACATTAATAAATTCTTTTGGTGTTTTTTTCGCTTTAAAAATACATCCCAAACCTTCGGGGTTATGGGGCTGCAGTCTCGCTGTGTGGGTGTGAAAGTGTGTGTGAAAGTGCGTATTCTTGCTGCAGTTGTTTTATGTCAGTCACACAAAAGAGGACCACACTTCTGCTCGGGTAGTTTAGATGAATGATTACACACTTGCATACACAAATGTACGCCATCTTTTGATCACTTTTACACACATGTAAGAAGCGGACTTTTTGATGTTACAGTAAAACACGATAAAGATATAAATAACGCTCTTAAGGGTACAGCTAACTTACAGACTGTGCTGCCAAACTCACGATGCGTGTCAGCAGCTCAAAGTACTCAACTGTTTTAAATGTACATATTTTTAGACAGTTAGTTGATGCTCTTATTCACAGCTAGCAGGCATGTCTCAAGAACTGAAAACAGGACACTCAGACTCACTATCTCTTCACAATTGTTTATGGAATGTATTCTTCCAAAAAGAAAAAAAAAACGGAGATCATCAGCAAATTTGTATAAAGCGACAATCATTTAGGTAACTTATCTTCAAAAAAGCCAAATATTTAGTTGTTCCACCTGTTCAGATATGAGAGTTTGCTGGTTTTCCCTTTCTTATATGATTATTATGTGGTGTAAAATCAAAACTGAAAACACGAATATGCGTACAAGCTCAGCAAGCTACTCAGAATTTTGTCCTGTTGCTACTGGAAATAGAAACTGAGCAATCAACAGTCATCGAGCTTAAATTTCCATAAACCTGCTTCCTCGTTGCCCATGAAGTGAGCCATTCAGAATGAGTGGCTGCCTCACATTCCACCAGGTTTATTTACTCTCTAGAGCTGCTTCTGCCAACTGCATAATTCGTCGGCTATGAGAAAAACACATCAAATGTTCTCGTCTTGGCTGCCAGAGTGAACACGAGAGTCTTCATGTACTCCCAGCATCTAAATGACTAAAAATCCAGGGAATTATTTTTGTTTTTGCTGCCAATGTCACCTTAGTAAAATGAAAATCTTTAGTGTTAGCACGTTGTTGACATGCAGCTAATGTAGCTATGGTTAGCATTAGTTTTTATTGCACTCCCATAGGTCGGAGCTCTGTGGAAATTGTAACAATGAGGGATGTTCGGAGATGGTGGAAACCTTAAACCCAGCCAGTGTTTACATCTGATTGCTTCTCTCCTGCTCTCTGTGCTCAAATCTGTTTATTAACATAGCCGACTTGACATATTTTTCTGTTTCTGTAGTCAGACAACAAAACGAGTAGGAAAAAGTGACTAAAACTGAAGTAAAAACGAGTCCGTTTCCATTTCCAACCTGCCGCTCTACACCACTAAACGACAGATTTTCTTACTCTGACATTTACTGACAACCTCACTGAACACACAAGTTAATAACAAAAGCTGTGCTGTGAATTCGACAACATTCCCATGTAAAATGACTGCTTAGAGAGAAAATTAGAAGTGTCAGAAAATCCTGGTCTCACACACTGTTTCACATTTATGTTTGCGTTATGCAGTCAAACAGAGGCACAGAGAGATTCTTCTTCCTGAAGAAGGCATGAACAGCAGTCACTCAGCTGCATTTACAGCTGCAGACACTGAAACAGTCATGCTGAAATTAACCATTTTTGCATTATTTTGAGCAGAAAATTTGAAAGACGTGAGATTTCTATTAATTTGCTGAAAAGGGGTCACAATATGGGACCTTTAATTTAAATACATTGTTCTTGGTTTTACCCTTCTTTGGCTACATAAATTATATATATATCCGTATTACAATGGACTCTTGGAAATTGTAAAGAGCATTTTTTTTCCTCCACAATTTTGAACTTTCTTTATAGACCAAGCATTTAATTAAAAAAGGCCTCAAAGCACGAAATCTTTGGGGTTTCTGTTGTACTTCCTCCCTTTGTTTGTTTACCCGCCAATTTTATGCATCACCTGTCACTGAACATCCAATCAGTGTTCCCAGTATCTATGCTCCCTGCTGTTCCTCATTCAGTTGCCAGATTGTGTGTGCTGTTTCGTTCTTTGTTCATTTTCTTGTGTTTGACTGTTTGCTTGTTTTTTGGATTTTTGCCTTTGTTTGCTCCCTTGTTAGAATTGTTTCCAATGCTGACAGAGCTCCTGTGCCTGAGTCATTGGCTGCTTAAGTAAAAGATTTGTCTAGTAGACTTTAACCTGGTCTCCTGCATCACATTTGATTCCTTTTTGCTCTAAACAGTTGCACTATAGCCCTAAACCAAATCTCTACACTTTAAGTCATTTCAGAAAGTGCACACAGCATGAATAGGCAATTGTATAAGTAGCACATAACATAAATATATGCTAACAAGACTAACAGCTCAACCTGCTAATAGCTCTCTGAGGCTGTATTTGTGCACACTGGTGCTTTGAGCTAAATGCTAAGTCAGCATGCAAACACAAATGCTATGTGGTTTGCTGTTCAACATCTTAGTTCAGAGGCTTAGGAGGCTATTTATTGCATTCATAAACCAAATTTTCTCTTGTTGATGACATTGTATGTGAAATATTAAGGCCATCTTGTAGTGGTTGAGATGCTTCAGTCCAAACCAAGCTGTGGGATCACAAATCCAAAGGACTGACAGACTAACAATGGCCTGGCTAGAACCACACCGCTGGCATGACTGTAAAATTGGTACATCAGCCATCAAAATTGAGAAATCAAGGAGGAATTGGCGTCATCAGTACAAAAATAATGACCCCCAAACCCACCGGTGGGGTGAAAAGGCATGTTGGCTTCAAATGAAACTCCAAAATTACACCATTTATCAGAAACCATAAAACAGAAACATTGGATTTTCACCTTTTCAATGGGCCTTTAATTATTATTGCGCAATTTACAGCCTGGTTCAGAAAATGAAACCAACTGTAAGCTTGAAATTGTGATAATTACTCACAATCAGCTTCTTCTATGTGTCTTGTTTTTAAAATTACCTAATAAGTACAGGTATCTCTTAGCAGATCCTGTAAAATAAATAAATAAAATCACAACTGAGATGGCATGACTGAGAAAATTGTCCCCATCAGTCATGTGACCAAAAATTCTGGGACTTCTCAGCTGAAATGGGCTGAACTGCAGGCCATGTATATGCAAATAAAGAGGAGACAGTATGGGAACAAATTTAAAATGTGAGCAGTTAAATATATGTAATATGTAGAGCCATAATCTTTCCCCTAGAATTGGTAAGAACCGCGGGCACCAGTAAAAATGTTGTCCATGTTGGTTCCACATTTTTCTCAATCTTTGTAAAATAAATATTTCAAGAATACCAGCTTTAGTTTGTGCTTTTTTTTATGATTTATGATATTATGACTGCGTCACTCTCTCCTTCTGGCCATGGCTGTTCTGTTGCCATAGAGGTGCAGGACTCTATATTTTAGTGAAAAATGAGCCCACGGTAGGCAAAAATGTGACAGGAATAAATAAAATGCCCAGAAACTGCTCAGGGTTCAGTGGGTCAAAATGAACATTCGGTTTGTTTTCCTCTAACAACACAACAAAACAGGCTCCTGTGATTATGTGTACAATACATACAAAGCCGTTTAATAGCCAAATAGCTTCTTACATCAATGTTATCAACTATGAAAATGGCTTGTTGCATGCAAAGTAATCAAAATGCACTGTGTTTGTGTTTTGCAAGTGAATCTGAAGGAAGTTGTGGGTGTATGAGGTCATACATGAGGTAAGGGAAGGTCCCGTGTTGTGCTTGACACTGAACAGCTGCATTGGAGTCATGAGATAGAGAGACGGGCAGAAAACGAAAGAAAACAAGGCTGAGAGAGAGAGGAGAGGAAAGTACCAGACTCCTCGCTGTTATGTAACTGTAGCATTCCTCATCTCTCTGCTTGTTCTATCTTTCACTGTATTTTCATCTCTTCTCCCTTTCTTCCTCCCTCCCCTCCCCTCTTTCTCAACCTCTCCCTCCAAGATAAATTAGTGTGGTGGTTTTGTTCAGCCGAGTTCTCCAGTGGGCATGAAGAATGCAGCCTCAAAAGAATACACAAACCCATGCACACTCGCGCACAGTTTTGAGGTACGTTATGAGCCAAGATTTTGTTATTTATGACATTCACACTCCATGTAATACATGCGTGCACCTGTGTGAGTCTCTGTATAAATGTTTGTGAGTGTATGTGCATGTTGAGTGTGCTGTCTTACCGAGACACCAGGTGTCCACCATTGATAGAACTCTACAAAAGAAGAAGAAAAGCTTTGTGAGAAAACAATCCCTCAAGCCAGCATTATAATAAGAGTCTTACTTTCTATGCTGTAAGCCGAGGCAGTATAATGCTACACTGCTGCAGTCGGCAGCAAAAATATATCGCAACTATAAAAGCAAAAAGTTGGTAAGCAGTTCTGGAGTTCGGCCTCGAGGAAGAGCAGTTAGTTATAAACCCAAAAAGGATGTTGGTTTGATCTCTGGCACAAACAGGACAGAGTTATATTTAATTCAGACTCCATCATTAGGTCACTTCATTATAAAACGTTGAGGGGTTGCAGTTATGTTCTCACTTTTAAGGTATTTAAAGTGAAAGTGGGTATTTTCCACTTGGTAACTGGCTGAATGGATCTCAATAGTCAGAGCAGGTATTGGATATTGTGTATTTTCAAAGCTGTGGGAGTTTGCAGTGAGCATGAAGATCAAAAGTGAAACACGGAAGTCAATTTCAAAAAGAAGAAAGCATTCGCTGAAGTGAGAATCTGGTGATCAAACAGAGAACAGACATTTCTGCTCTGTGAAGTCAGTGTTTTCTGGTTTACACTGACTTAAGTAATGGAAACTGAACTTCTGCCATCCACAATCCTGTTCAACATCCATGTTCATATCGCCTTACAAAGAGCATGGAAAGATGTATTTGTCTAGACCCCCGGAAGGTCATGAAAATTATGTAACGAAATTCCGTCTAATCAAAAACCCCATGAAAAGACCAAAACCAACAATGAACTGATCGGACTAACAAGTGTTTCCTGTGTAGCCAAAATCTGATATTTCAGTTCAGTACAGTCCAGTTTCATTTATACAACACCAGTTCACAACATAAGTCATATCAGGGCATTTCGCATAGGAAGGTCAAGACCTTACAATATTAAATCATAGAGAGAAACCCAGCGAATGCCTTTGAGCAAGGACTTGGCACCAATGGAGGAAATAGCTTGATTTTAACATGAAAAACCTCCGGCAGAATCAGGCTGAAGGGGGGCAGCCATCTGCCTCGACCTCTTTGCCCTCTATCCCCACTGTTGTGGGGATAGAGGGCAATACTGACTGTATTCACGTAGCACATTTCATTCTAGTCTGGAGTCAAGGTGCTGCACATTAAATACAGCAGGTACATATGGAGCACACATGCAAAACATACATGTGACTAGACACAACCAAGTACATCAATATGGCACTTAAAATGGAAAAAAATGTTAACGGAGCGTATCTAATACAGTCCAGCAGCTGGGAGCACAAAACCGTTGCACCGACTCCCTGAATGTTCCGCAGCATGTACTAGTAGAACATATGAGAGTTCTGAAAGGTTCATATTATGTAAGCAGGTCAGAGAAGCTGTGGAACAAGTGCTTTAGAACTTTATGAACAAGAAGTCTAATTTTGTAGTCAATTCTGAAATGAACTGGTCATGCACCTGAAAACAGGCGCGATATGATCAAATTTGTTTCTTTTAAATAACACGGTAGAATCATGAAACCTGGACCTACTCCCTATTTGTCCATATGGCCTTTCCAATGAGCCTACCCATGAATCTGTATGATGTCAGGAAGTGGGCGTTACCTTGGAATTTTAAAAAATTTTTTCTGTATCTCGAGAATGGAAGGTTGCAGAGACTCTGGACCCAGACTGGCGTGTTCAGTATGGCCGAATTATGTCAACGGATAACACTACCAAACGTCTAGCATGTCCAGTTTGGGAGATATTTGTGAACATTTTTGCCCATTCACTTTCAATGGGGATACATAGACGTGACATTGACAGTGTGACTCCCAAAATTTGCCCCGCAGAGAGGGCTTAGGAGCATGTTGTTTCAGACCATTCTGAGTCATTTGGGATAGATTTTTGGTGGCACTTTTTTGGGTCCCATATATGTGTTAGTGTAGGATTACAGTTAGGAGTAGGGGTAATAACCACGATCTTGGTTTTGAGGAATCTTCTGTTCTTAAGAATTCAGGCAGCAGCATTTTGGATCAAACATAGACTGGTCACAATCATTATAGTGAGAAGGGCATTACCAAAGTCCAATAGACAAGAAATATATACAACTTCTTCAGCTTCTGTTGGTGGCACAGTTCTAAAATGTCAGACTTAATACTGACCGAAGCAGCATTTGTTAGCGAAAATAAAGCTGGAAGACAGCATAGTTCTTGTAGCAAATGCTTAGCACAAAGTAGTTGTCCCAGTTGAACCGGATTAATTTGTGGGACATCCAATTATTATTTTTTTCATGCAAGAAGAGATTCTCCATGTATAACCGTGTGTCACAGACGACCTCACATCCTGTGTTTATGAATTATAAGCTTCTGTTAATGGCACAGTTCTAAAATGTTGAATTTAATTTCTGACCTACGCAGCATTAGCTAGGGGAAAATAAAGCTGGAAGAAAGCATAGTTCTTGTAGCAAATGCTTGGCAAAAATAGCTTGTCCTAATCAAACTAGATTAATTTGTGGGGCATCCAACTGTTATTTTTTTTCATGCAAAAACAGTTTCTCCATGTATCACCATGTGTCATCTGCGTACAGACGCCTCATATCCTGCGTTTATGAATTATGTGGTCAAGAGGCAGGATGTACAGATTGCTGTGCGTGATCCTCTTGTAGTTTATCCTGAGTCGATCCCACTATACAACATGATCCTACTGCTTTAAAGACTCACAAGAGCACTTAATAGCACTTCAAAATTAATAATTTAGAGCTCAAAATAGTCCCAGACAAATGCACTTTTCTTCCTGTAAGTAAAGCTTGCTGAGAACTACAGTGTCTTTGGAAAGGAAGAAATTCAATACTTGAAAGCCATTTTTAAAGATATAAATGTATTGTAGGAGCAAGTAGGCTAAGAGCCTGGAGAAGTCAGAAAGTATTGAGAGGAGGGGTAGTAAGGCATAGTTTGTTTGGGTCTTTTCAGGGAATAAGAAAAATGTAGAACACCAGCTTTATCCTCATAGGTTGGATGCCGTTTAAAGAATTTCACAGCCAGTTTTGACTCCGGCTGTTTTAGGAATCAAGTGTTTTTGGCAATAATCTAAACTAAACTGACAGTAGCTGCAAAAGTGCTAAAATTTTAGACCAAACCTGATTTTTACAGCCAATAACCCCATCAGGCCGATCAGCTTATGCATTTTAAAAGTAGGGCACACTGGTAAAAAGTCCCATCCGTTTGACCTTTATCAAGACAGAACCGGTAGTGTTGCAGGTCTTTTGAGGTTTAATGTTTTGAACTTATAGGACCTCATTAGAGAAAGCTATGTAATTTCTCCACACACAGTGTAGAGGTGCAGCCATGTTTCCCTCCCTCCTGCTTCAGGACAGTGAGTCCGTAGCACATTTCTTAGCAAAGCTCCGGTGGGAGGCAGACCTACTTCTTTGTGTTCTCTTCCATGTGATTCATGTGGCTGGAAGGTCTCTTCTCGAACCTCTGAAACAAGCAACAGCATCATGGGAGGGCTGAAAATACGCTGCCATTGTTTGACAAAAACCCACATGCATGCTGACAAGGACACACATAAAGAGACGCACAAAGCAGTCAGTTTCCCATCCCTCACTGGCAAACAATTAATCAATCACTGGTGATTCAACTTACAGTATGGAAATGACGATTCACTGGTGATTTATGATAATTAATACACAAGAGAGGTTTCAGTTGGAGGACGCAAACACACACCTCTGCCACCAGTTTATCCCAGTCGGCCTGGATGTGTGAGGGTCTGTATCTGGGGTTGGGAGCAGCATCCAGATATTTTGTCCTCTCTGTGTTCCACTGCAGCTCTGACCAGAAACCCTGGAGACTCCTGGCCTGCGCACAGATATACACAGGAAACAAACAACAACAACACCATAGTGACAAAGCAAGGACATTGCTGCAAAACAATGGACACAGTATACATTAAAACACATATAAACATTGGTGCATTTTAAACGTTTGAATGAAGTTGACTATGGGTATCTTTGCTTACATTATATACATATCAGGGGGCTTTTTTGTGTCAAATACACATTCCGAGTCATAAAAACCCTAAATATTCACCTACAGCATATACTCTCAATTGAGCCGCCAAGCTCCAAAATAAGGCTACATTTTAATTTACCGATCCTGAAAATAAAGCAGTAGAAGGGCGTTTTTTTCCCATGATGATAAAGACAAATCATACATGTTGTTCTATAACTTATAAGTACCTATAGTGTTCTAAAAGCATGTAAAATTTTGAAAAACATATTGTTACCTTCCCTTTGAAGACAGTTTCAATATGCAGCTCAGTGATGCAAAACACACCAGGAACCTCTAACAAACACACTGGTACCACCTAGAACAAAAAGACAACAAAGGGAGTCTGTTTGTGCTACTTAGGGCCTAAAGAATAACACTGCATCCTCCTCTGCATTTATATCAAGACATATAGAGCTGCTTGTTTCCTCTCTATGCCTTTATGCATGTGTAAATGTATACATAAGTGTGCGTGGTACCTTGGTGTCGAATACAGAGGAGTACGGTAGGACTTTATCCAAGCCGAGAGACTTCTCATAGCCTATTCTGTACAAAGAGGCTGTGTGAGAGAGACAGACAGACAGGCACAGGACAGACAGACTTTTATTTCCTGAATTCAAAACACACGCACGTAGATTTTTTATCTCCTACGACAAATGAGGCACTTGAGATCACCACTGTCATTGTAATGTAGCAGTGAGCGCTGTCTGCTAATGCATCATTTACTAGGTCACCGTTATTGTCTTCCTATACTGTATCACCTGTGTTAATATGAACTCTTAAAGCAAGGTGGAGTGGTTATTGCAGCACCAATAAAATGTTAATATATTCAGCTCCGCTATCTAATGCAATTATCTACTCTCTGGGTGATGTTTTCCTTATATGAAATTAATATCTTGCACTGTTCTTGTTATTTCCTTTAACACAAGGCCAGATAAATGTGTTGCATGTCGACACGGTATTTTGCCATATTTGCACTGTTCTCCGCAAGTCTCCAAGGTCCCAAATCTATTTTTTAACTCCACAGACCTACGTGGGTTGCCTGACACAAGTGCACGAGCAAAAAATTTAAGAGCCAAACAAAGTTGATGAAAGAATTCGGCTTTGTGTAGACAAGATGTAAGCAGTCGAGTAACCACACACAGAAAGAGACATAAAAAGGCAAGGGAGCAGTTCGAACTCTAAAAGGAAGAAGAAATGATACTCGGGAGGCTCTTGTGTGTCCCAGTGATTCAGCCGCCACTGACCTAAAATGAATTCCTGGATCTGACTGAAGGATTCAAAGGTGTTCACGTTGTCACAGAGCCATTCGATGATCTGGAGGCATAATAGAAACACACATTAGACAGGTGTTGTTGTGCAGTGGTGGGAGCTCAGCATTAGGCAGCTGTTTTATTGCACGATGTTCTTGTATCACATTTTCTTAAAATGTGGACAATCCCCTCTGTAAAATCACTATGTGACTAGACAGTCTTCTACCCTTTAGCTCTTTGAGTTCCAAAACATACCAGCTGGTTTGAAAGGCATGTTATCTTTGAAGAAAATCGCCCAACTACTATAATTTTTTAAAAACAGAGAGAATCCTTAGTTTTTTAACTTTCCAAAGGGCCTTGAACTATTCATATGTGATGTGCCAAAATTCAAATTAAGCCTAAAGTTGTGCTATTTCATGGAAAGCATGTTTTTTGAAAATTTGCTCAAACAAATTTGTAGGCAGTTGTACTAACAAAATTCAATATAAAAAACACCACAGTGCAACAGTGAAGCCATTAGTAACTCATCTGCGACCAAAGACGTGTCAGGAATTTAGGGAGTTTTCAGATGAACTGCAGGCATTGCTTTTACAATGTAAGAAGTAAAATATCTGTAGTATGTACAAACACATTGTTTTTCCTTGTATTGTAATACCTCAAGCATGTTGTACATATTAATTCCAGCTTTTAAATTTTTTGTAAAATAAATAGTCAAAGAAATTCCACATTTGTTTTTTTGTTATATTCACGATTTATGCCATTATAACTTTATTATACTTCACAGATGAAGTTTTTGAGTTCTCTCTACTTCTAGCTATAGTTGTGCTGTTTCCACAAAGATGCAGGACTTTATATTGCAGTAATGTGACAAGGACAAAAAACGCCCAGAGAATTTGTGGAAGTATTAGGTTTCTTTCAAAATTAGCTAAGGGAATCGCTAACACTCTCATGTCCATGTGCTACATACAGCTAAAGTTAGCAGCAGGTTAGCTTAGCTTAGCATAAAGACTGAAGAAAGGGGGAAGCACTCCAGCTTACAAACTAACACAAAATATCTTGTTTTTTTTTTATTTGTATAAAAACTGAAGTGTAAGAACAATTATTGAACTATTTCTGACTTTTAGCATTTTTGCTATTTTTTAAAAAACCTTTATAACTTTAGTTACAGAGCCATCTAACTTTGTTCAGCTTTTATGCTAAACTAAGCTGATTATCTGCTGGCTTAATTTTTACTGTACAAATGTGAGAGTAGAGAGTAGCACTGAGCTTCTCATGTAATCCTCAGCAGGAAAGCTAATAGCTAAGTGTCTCTGAAAATGGCAGACAAATGACAGATATTCATGGTTGCTCTGCAATGACATTCTCCTGATTTTTATTTAGCGCCGTCATCAGGACCACATTTCTTTCATTTATCAGAAACTTTGGTTTATGACCAACTACCTCCTGGTTAACTAATTGCATTCAGGCTTACGTATGTTTTGCTAATTAGCAAGTTATGACAGTGAATAGGTAAACATTAGCATGTTAGCATTGTCATAGTGAGTGTGTTAGCATGTTCATGTTAGCTGGGTATCTTATTTAGGAATACAACAGTTTTAGTTTCTGATAAGAATTTTTTTGGGATGATCTTGTTTAAATGTATAATGTTTGCATTACAGAAGTATGAAAAATTAATGATGCCCTCCCAGATAGATCCTCAGCCTGTAAATCTCTCAGCCACAGAGTCTCAGAGGGGAAACTCATTTTCTGCGGCCAATTTCTCTGGTCTTTGAACAAATACATCTTTGCCACGAGTCGGTTTGAGTCCAGAATCATTAAACATAACAATAATCATTACACAGGGTAGAAGAAAAAGCAAGAGTGGCGGGGCTTAATTTGCGCAGCATTCACTTCAAGTTTCAAACTCTTTTGAACAAAGAAAAGACATCAGGAAGCCATTGCCTTTGTTGAAGCCACTACTTTGGTGCTGGTGTTATGTGCGGTGTCCAATTTCCCAGCGCTAGCTGCACTAATGAAGCTGGTGACTCATTTAACCTCAGAAGAAAGAATTTATTACAATCTATCAGAGCAGCTGGAACATCTCAGTTTAGGTGTAATACTAATAGTGTCTGAGTCACAGTCAGTACTGTGCCCAAACAAAGTATCTACCCCTTTCTTTCTCTTGTCTCTGTTTGATTCTATTTGATCTCTTTGCTTCTCTCTTCTCCATCTTTATGACTGCATCCTGTCTTTTCTTTCTTTCTTTCTCTGTCTTCTTCCCTCCAGCTGCTCACCTCCAACTCAAGGTTGACACCTACCGCTTTTACACAGAAGTGCAGAATAAGTGCAATTTCTACCTTAAACTGTTCGTTTTTCCTTGAATGCACATCCATTTTTCTTAAGAGATGGTGCCTGATGGTGACATGAATGTGTACATTGTGAAATAAATAGATGCATTCTCTTTCTTCATCCTGCCATTTTTCTGTCTTCTCTCTACGTCAAGGAGACCTTATTGATCTTATGACTTTGTTTAAAGGCCAGCAACAATCGATAAATATGTTTCTCTTGATTTAATGTTTTGAAATAATTGATATTGTTTTGTGAGAAAGTGCTTTGCCAAATGAAAGTGTAAACACACAGATGATCCATTGTGTCGTTTTTGGAAGGAAGAAAAATAGGTGTTGAAATGTGATGCAAGAACTGTACTGGTTCAGTATATTTGCTTTAAAGGTCAATATTTTTTGTCCACAAACTCTGTTATTCTGTCTGCATCTGCACCTTCAGCTCCAGGTTTGGGTCATTTCCCATGTAAACCAGCAGGCAGTGGAGTGCAGCCAGGCGCTGAGGGTCAGTCTTACTGCTGGGGCACCTTGGGAAAAAAAAAAAAAAAAGGTGACGTAAAGCAAATTTTACCTTTAGACAACATAATCGTATACAAACGCAGACAAAGAGGCAGATGCACAGGCAGATAGCCAGCAGTCAGGGACTATATTTTGATGTATGTGCTGTTGAAAAAAAGGTGGATTTATTTTTTTTTAAATGCTTGAACAGAATGAAAAATTGTCCAAGAAACAAACAGAGAAAAGAGCCACTGCTGCATCTTTATCGAGCTAGATGGCCCCATCCGAGGCGTCTGCTGGCACGGATTCAAGTTAAAGCTAAATTTATTTCAGAAAAACTCTGCAGGTGTATGCACTCAAAAATAACTTTTCTTTTCCATCTGTCTGCTTCCTGCCTACCCACAGTATATTCCCCTATGCTCTCAAGTTCCTCGTCTATGTATATATATATATATATATATTTAACACCTAAATAATAACCCCAGCCACATACAGGTCCTTCATTTCCACAAGAAGTTTTGAATCCGGCTTACCTAGAACTTGTGCCTGATTGCAGTATCTGCAGCAGGAAGGCAGGGCAAAGCTCAGCAGTGTGGATCCTCCCACTGATCAGGTCCAACAGACAACCGCTAGGCTCTTCCTCTGCATGCAAAACTATAATATTTGACGACTGACTCTGCAGGCCCAAGTTCGCGTCTGTACCTGAGTGGCGTTGAAACAAACAGAGAGGGAGAATAAAGCTATATATCTATAAATTTAAGAACCACATCAGGAAGAAATAAGCATGCACTGTAGCTGAGAAAATGCAGCCATCACTCTGCTTGGACTCAATTTGTTCACAGAATTTCTCCTACCACAGAGGAAGAGGGAGTGACAGAGCATCTCCTGCTGCCTGGTGTTGATACAGTGGAGGATAGAACCCTGCAGATACACCAGGATGTAGTAACCTATAGAAAGAAGTAACAGGGTGCATGTTAGTATGCTTTGTGCACACCAGATATTACTATGAGGCTGTATGAGGACAGGCACATTTCATTTGTATTTGTGTTTTGAATGCAAAGGTAGGAAGTGCACACAATCTTGGATGAATTTCTAAGGTGTGCGCCTGTATTAAATTTCTCTGTGTGCACTGACCTATTGGGATGAATAGTGGATGGAGCTGTGAGGCTTTTCGGGGTGAGTCGTCACCACCCAGAGACACTCTGAACTTCTTGCTGCAGTCTGCAGGAAGTGAGAAGAACCGAATTTGTCACTTTCAAAACAGGGAAAAAAGGCAGCAATAGATAAAGAGAGGAATGGGCAAACAGCACACACATACCTTTGTGAACTAAAACCACAGTGTAGATCAGTTCCTGTTTGTCTTTGAGGGGCTGGCTGTAGCACACACACAGGCTTCCTGAAGGTAAACCGCAGGACAGTGCAGTTATGGATCACAGAGTAGATGATAGATCATGTGCATCCATGATGATATTCATAATAATCAACGAGTGTCACATGCAGCAATCGGTAAAAGAAATAGGTGTAGATTCTGTATTTGATTCCATAATCAACCAATATTTAAATGAATGAATCAAACAGTATTTCAAAAAATGGCTCACACTTTGTTTGCTGTCGAACTTCTCTTCTAATATTATTATTCTGCCTTACTTTTATCAGTTTTATTATTGAAAACTATGTCCAAAATACAACACATTCCATTTGCGGAGAAAAGAATTCAACTGATGCTGTAGTCTTCCAGCTGTAAACGATATATACATAACAAAGCCTAACTACTACAACACGAAGAAATGTTTTGCACTTCTGAAAACAAGACTTACAATGCAGTAGACGTATGCAGATTTTAGATTTCCACCCTAATTAAAGCTACTGGATGGGAGTCAGAGTAAATTCTGATTGATTCACATTCTGCTCGAGGTGGAAATTACTCTTGTATTCACATTAAAGCTAAAAAAAAAAAGGCAGTTTCATGACTGTGCAGCTCATCCCATGAATGTGATTCTGTCATTTTTTCTGTGGGCTATTTTGAGCATCTGTATTTAATCAAGTGGCAAACCACATGGGACACAGAACCTGAAGATATAGCAGAAAAGTGGCATCAGGCAGAATAGACAGATAAATTAGGAAACAGGGGAGAGGATGAGAATGGAGAGAGAAACTGGCAAATTAACTGTACAAGTCAGTTTATGTATTAATACCTCTAAATTCATTTATATATACAATTTTTTCCCTTTCTTTGGCTTTTATAGTTGTAGTTGCAGCTCTCATACTTATAATTGTCTCTCTGTAGTTATGTCTGTCTTCAAGTCTGTTTTAACTTATATCCAAAATCTAATTGCCTTTGCGGATAAATAAAGTAGGTATGAAGTGATTTTAATTAAAACTCCTCTAAAACTTTGGAAGGTAAGATGGATTTTATGATTATCTGAGCCTCAAAATGCTTTTGGGAAATCAAGCAACAGTGTTCATTGGTCAGAAGCTCATTTTAAAGTGAACATTTCCCAACAATCTTTCAAATATTGACATAAATTAAATTACAAAGTTACTTCAGGCACGATTTTCTGATCTTTGGTGGTCAAAATTACAATGTGTACATTGAGCGTACACAATACAACAATAAAACATTTTGGTGCATCATTATGGAATGCAGATTATGGCAAGAGCTTTGACTTACTTTCTTGTTTTCACAAGCAGAAACACAAAACACAGAAGTGTACAGAATTAGTCACTTAATTTGAATGGCTGTCTGTTTACAACTGATGACTGTGGGAGTATATTTATTTATATGTATATATCAGCATTGCCGGATGGGAAATGTTAAAGTATCATATCAAAGGCTTAAAATATTGTACTCTGAGGAAAATCATTGTACGAGAGCACAAATAGGCATGAATGTGAAATTTCAGAAATCACATATTTATTGAGACAAATTATGTTTTGACCAATAGTTAAAAAATTAAAAATAAAACAATACTGACGTGGTTCTGTTGTAGCCTCTTGAGTGGGCATCTTGGGAAAGTTTTAGGTTTGTAGAGGCCAAACTTATGGCCGTTAACAATCGCAGTAACCATGTTTTGTTCCATTACGTATACAGTACAGTAGCTCCTATTGTGTTTTACTTGCTTTGTAGCTCAAAGTAGAAGAACAGATTATATATAATATGATGCATCTATCTAGACTGTCCCCTCACCACTCAACAAGACTCCTACTCAAAGCCGTAAATTAAATATAAGATAATCTGAGAAGACAACTAAAGAACTTCTCTTCATCTGACCATCTGCACCAGGCACCTATTAACAAACCGGATGGATGTTTACAGCCATTACACACAATTTAATGCCCTCTGGGAGACGAAGGGAGAGGCCTCCAACCTCCCGAAGGTACCCTTAAGCTCTCGAGTGTCAGTTCTAAACTCTTCAAAGGAAAGCTGTTGAGTCTCTTGCCATGACTCGCCTCTACTCATTGGAATGAACTATACATTTTAAACATTAAATTATGTCTTATTACATTAAATGTAACATAACCAGAATAAGGACCCAAAATCTGGAATCAATAATCCTGCCGTACCAGTTTTAAACATCAACTTGGGATCTGACTGTGTATGTCTTTGTATGATAAGATAAGATAAGATAAACTTTATTGATCCCACAGTGGGGAAAGTTCACCGTTACAACAGCTCCAAGGAGAAAAAAAAATAGTATAAAGGCAGTACAGAATAAATAGAAGCACACAGTGCAAAAATGCAGAGAACATTATATATACAGAAGATTTTTTTTTTTTTTTTTAAGAAGACTATTTACATGAGGTTGAAACAGTTATTGCACATAAGTGGTAAGAATATGTGAGGGAAAAAGTGCAGCACTAACAGAGGTAGACCAGTTATACGGCGGCATTGTAAAGTCTGACTGATGTTGGGATAAACAACCTATATGTAGCACGTTGTTGTGTTATATTTTGTTAGTAAGAGTAGTAAATAAATGTTCTGTGTATGATTATTATCTGTGCTGGCATGTATTTCTTTATTTGGGGAACTGATGTCATTAAAATCAGAATTTATGACTTCTAATCATCATCTGATAAGCTATTTGAATGGTGCCCCTGATTCAAACAAGTGCAGCCTTTAAGTGTAGTTACGCTACAACCGTCACGTTAGATTAGTGAAGCTGCAACACCAATATGGTTGGTTGGTGGGTTGATGATGATCCCCACGTTAGAGTTTGATGCTCTGACTGTTGTTAATTAAATAAAGATTTCTGGTGGGCTCACTAATATTAGCCAGGAGTCAATCACTAGTAGCAAAATCATAATGTTCAGAGAGAGATATTTTCTTAGGGCTTCCTCACATGAAATCATGTAAATGCTGAAATCTAAATAGTAGTTACTCAAAGTACTAAAAAATAAAGTGAAGAAAAAAAATCACAGTAACACCAATTGTGACCTATTCAACCTCTACATGGAAGTTAAATGGCTAAAAATGAAGTGCAACAACATGATCTAATGACAAAATGAACATAAACTATGGCATTTTTGGCACTGTTGATCATACATCATACAAATACCAAAACTCATAGAAATAAAAAAAATATACATCTGAAGTCTGCTTGTATAGTCTCTGTTTGTGGTGAGCTTGGCTGCAGTAGTGAAGTATTTTAGCAATTAGCAGTTAACATTAGCATGTAGCACTAGCAAGTGTGGTGAGCTGGCTTGTATAGTTTCTTTGTCAGTGGTTAGTTTGCTTTGGACATTGTAATAATCTTGCAGCTAGCATTTTGAATTAGCACTAGCAGGTTTGGAGAGTCTATATATATATATATATATATATATATATATATATATATATATATATATATTTAAAAAAAAGTTTCTTTGTCACTTTTTAGCAGTTGGCACTAGGTATTCAGCACCTTGCACTAGTTTGCTGGTAGCATCGGCACCAGTCACTACCTGGAGCATCTCCTACATGGGCCTGGGTCAGTTGAACGTGGCAGTGCTGTTTGGATTGTGTAAGAGCAGTGTGAACTGGCGCTAGGGGGGTGAATCTGGGATGCCAGAGTTCACCGCCCAGCTTCCTGGAGGTGTTGTGGGACTAAATAGGCGAAACACCATTGAAGGGAGGTTTCCACCTGATGACCCCCAGAGATATATTAGGAATCACTGCTCACTGGTGTGTATATTGATGGGTCAGGGATCCTAGGTCCTTCATTGAGTGCGTTTCTTTCTTGTTTAGAGCACAAGTGTCTTGTGTTTAAATTAACATCTGGCAATGCTGGTATATACATGTTACTGGACAGAATTCATACAGCGATTTATGGGTCTGGATGTGTGTGAATGTCTTACCTATTCTGTTTGTGAACACTTCCATCCTAACTAGGTCCTGCTCTGGTCTCTCTGTGTGATAATGATCAAAACCCAGATTTGCAAACCTGTTGGGCAGAAAATCACAACAAAAAAAATCCCAATGTTGAATGTTTAGTGCCTTGCCAAACTAATAACTTGCATGGAACAGAAAGTACACAATGAGAAAACATATTTCTATATTATTGTATACTGGTTGCCTTACTTGACTGTGCGGAAAGAATTAGCAGGAAACTCTAATGGGAGCTCCAACTGTTGGACAGAAATATGAAGCAAAACAATTACTTCAAAATTAAACAATGAACAGAAAATGCAGAACTGTGATTATGGCACAAAGACTAGTGGTTAATTAGGCCTTGAGAAACAGAGGTGACATACCACAGTTTCACAGTTATGGTTTGGGTAGAACTGAACACATCGCAGGAAGAACTTGTCCTGTGAGAGACATGTTATGAATTTTGTATTAAATCAAAGCAAAATGGCCTTGAGATGTCTGTAGGCATATTTGTATGAACGAATATAAATCAATACAATGTTTACCTTGTGTGTGAGATAGTAGAGTCTTTGTGTGTGTCCGTCCCACTGGACCCAGCAGAAATCTTCTACTATTCGCTCTGCCGTCCTGGACAAGCGCTCGGGATTTGCCATCACCTGGTTCACACAAACACATTCATATTCAGCTTTGCAGACACACTGAATTCTTAATGCAAAGCTCCCCGGGAGGATAACACACACTCACACAGTATAGTTTATGGCTTGAGGTTGAAACAATATATTCTTTTCACTGGGTTATGTAAATACGTTCCAACTGTTTTATTTATTAATTACTAAATTTGTGCACCCTCGGAAAGAATTTATATGTCCACAAAACTGCACGGAACCAAGCAGCCACAAAATCCTTCATGTAATTTATAGCTTAACTTAGGCAACTATCCACAGATACTTCCATCATAAATAAAAAATAGCTTGCTAAAATGAGCAATGTGTGACTTACCACCCTATAACCTTCCTGCTTGGTCAGCAACACATGGTACAGATCCACATCTGAAACACACAAAAGTATAATTATGCAACTACAACTCTAGTCAGTTTAAAGATCCCATATTGTTTCTCATTTCAGCAAAATACTTAAACTCATATATCCTCAGAATGTCTCAGTTTTTCCCGCATCAAACACTGCAAAGACGGTTCATTTCACTGTAACTCCACTCCACCAAACTGGTTGTTTCAGTTCTGTTGCTTTAAATGCAGTTAAGCGGCTGCTATCCACGCCCCCTTCAGGAAGAAAACCCTCTCTGCATCAGTGATTGACAGCACTGAGCAAAAAGTTGCCCACCAAGCAGCTAACAGAGACGTGAATAACTGGGAGAGACCAAAACTTTCTATCAGTTCTGTCTCTCTAAACAAGCATTTAACACAGAAATAATAGCAATTTTGCATTGCAGCACTTGTTTTTAACTCAAAAATATCTTCCACTGTATGAAAATGCAGTATATGTGAGCACAGACAGCAGAAGAGAAGCAAAAAGATGGAAATATGAGCCAAGGTTAAGTTGACAGGTGACATGAAAACACAGTATGAGTTTATTGGTTTCAAACTAGTCTTAAAGTTTCCACACTCTCTAAAAGCCATTTATAATTTCCACAGAGCTCTTTCCTGTGGTCATGCCATCAAAGCTAATGGTAACGTTGGCCACATTAGCTGTGCAACATTCTAACACAAAGGATTTTCCTATTGTTGTGGTCACATTATGATCAAAAATAAAAGTAATCCAGTGGATCTTCACTTGCTCGGATGCTGGGAGTGCATGAATACTCTTGTGCTCACTCTTGCAGCCAACAGTAGAACATTTGGCATGCGTTGTTTGTGGCTGAGGCATTTTATAGTTCAGAGAAAGAGCTCTAGAAAGCCAGTAAACCTGGTAGACTGTGAGGCAGCTACTCTTTCTGAAGGCTCACCTCAGATGCAGCAGAAAGTAAGGGGGTAGGATTATAGTTTGAGCTAGACGACTACTGGTGCTCACAGAAACATTATTACTAGCTTGTAAAGCTAGGAGACTGTCTAGTTGTGAGGGGGATTGAGGACTGGCAGAAGTCTTCCTATCTTAACAGCTTTTACTTTACACCTAAGTTTATAACAATCACGACACAAATAAAAATAGATTTTCACCATATGGGACCTTTCATGTATCTCCAAGTAACACTGTTTTCCTCAACAAATCTAAAAACCCAGATTATTTCTCTTTGGTTTCATGTTTTAATTTGCGGATGGTTAAGAAATGTAGCGTAAACAACAAAGACTTACATCCATCTTCAGTCAGCAGCAGCAGATGGCTCTCCAGCACTGATCTCCTGTCAGTGTCTTGATGAAGGAACTAGAAAAAGGCCCCAAAGAAACTACATGAGTGATTCAGAACATTTACTAGATGAAGAAATGCGGTCGCTGATTTCCATGTTTTAATGAAAGGCTGAAAAACACAGACATTTATATTATCACAGAAGTAAACAGAAGCATAAAAGATAAAGTGATTCAAACAAAGTGACAGAATGAGAGCGAGAGACCAGAGACCTTCTGGTAAGCTCATAAAAGACTCTATGACACTTTCAGCTCTAATGCTCCATAACTGCACTGTCAGCTCGTAGTTGCAGTAAAACCTGAAAGAAAGCGGCCAAAACAACACAGACACATATACACTGTACCTGCACTTTGACTCTGCAGTCCACCGCCTTGAGGACTTTAGTGTTGTTGATGGGATGGATCTCAATCAGGAGGGTTAGACACTTTGAAACTACGAAGATGATGAAATGTTTTATTCAAAAAAAGAGAATGAAATGTTAATGTTACAACCTCTGAATCCACAGAATATGCCAGCAGGTTTGAAAGGTATATTGTTTTTTTATTTTTTTTTTAAATCATCAAAATGACACCATTGAATGGAGCTTGAAACTGTATAAACAGAAAGAATCGCAGTCTTACTCATCTGTGATGAGCTGTTCTGTTGGGAAATTTGACCAAATCTAGCCTTAAAACTATATCTAAGTAAAATCACTTTATTCTAAATGTCTTATTTTTTGGAAAAGCGCTTTATCAATAAAATTTATTATTATTATTATTATTATTATTATTATTTTATTAAAAATGCCAAAAATAAAATGTTGGCACTAACCAGATTCTGTCAAAATCAAAAAAAATCTGCACCATGAAACCATCTGTGACTTAGCTGCAGTCACGTCACAAAAATTCAGGGGCTGTTTGGCTGAACTGGGCTGAACTGCAGGCTGTGTTTGTTTATACAGTCCAGATAGGAGCAAATTATAGAAACAAATCTTTCTTTGATTTATTTTTTCCAGTATTCGGAACACATGTGGGCACTTGGAAAATATTGCACATGAGGATTTCAAGTTCTTTAATGTTGCACTGCAAAAACTCATAATCTTACAAAGTCTGTTTGTCTTATTTTTAGTCAAACTGTCTCATCCCACTTGATTTAAGATAAATTCTTGTTGTTTTAAGACAACGCATCTTAAATATCTTGTTAAGTCAAACAATCTTGAAATTATCTTGTTTTGAGTTGAATTGTACAAGGAAACTCAAAATAACTTTAGCCCTCGTGTCATCCTGCAGGTGAAAATTGACCAGTATTAAAGTTTGAAAATGTAGTAAAAAATTATTTTGAGAGTTAAACTTCTGATGTCCACATTTTCAACATTTTTGGGAAATCTTTAAAGATTTTTGGTGGAAAAAAAGAAATGTTAAAAATGTTTCTTAAGAATATTCACAAAAAATCAAATAAATATAAAGTTTAAAACTGACCTGAGATCAGATGAAGGTTAAAACTGACCTGAGGTTAGATCAATGTAAAGCTTAAAACTGAACTGAGATCAGATCAATATGAAGATTAAAACTGACCTGAGATCAGATCAATACAAAGTTAATTATAAAGATTAAAAGTGACCTGAGATCAGATCAACATAAAGTTTAAAACTGACCTGAGATCAGATGAAGTTTAAAACTGACCTGAGATCAGATAAAGTTTAAAACTGACCTGAGATCAAGTTAAAGCTGACCTGGGATCAGATTGATATGAAGTTTAATATAAAGATTAAAACTGACCTGAGATCAGATAAATGTAAAGTTTAATATAAACATTAAAACAGACCTGAGATCAGATAAATATGATGTTAAATATAAAGATTAAAACTGACCTGAGATCAGATAAATGTAAATTTAAATATGAAGTTCAAAACTGATCTGAGATCAGATCAATATGAAGTTTAATATAAACCTTTAAAACTGACCTGAGATCAGATTGATATGAAGTTCAATATAAACGTTTAAAACTGACCTGAGATCAGATAAATGCAAAGTTAAATATAAAGTTTAAAACTGACCTGAGATCAGATTGATATGAAGTTTATTATAAAGATTAAAACTGACCTGAGATCAGATAAATGTAAAGTTTAATATAAAGTTTAAAACTGACCTGAGATCAGATGAATGTAAAGTTTAATATAAACGTTTAAAACTGACCTGAGATCAGATAAATATGATGTTAAATATAAAGTTTAAAACTGACCTGAGATCAGATAAATGTAAATTTAAATATAAAGTTCAAAACTGATCTGAGATCAGATGAATGTAAATTTAAATATCAAGTTTAAAACTGATGGGAAATCAGATCAATATGAAGTTTAATATGAACGTTTAAAACTGACCTGACATCAGATTGATATGAAGTTTAATATAAACATTAAAACTGACCTGAGATCAGATAAATGTAAAGTGAAGTATAAAGTTTAAAACTGACCTGAGATCAGATAAATGTAAAGTTAAATATAAACATTAAAACTGACCTGAGATCAGATCAGTATGAAGTTAAATATAAAGATTAAAACAGACCTGAGATCAGATAAATATGATGTTAAATATAAAGATTAAAACTGACCTGAGATCAGATAAATGTAAATTTAAATATAAAGTTCAAAACTGATCTGAGATCAGATCAATATGAAGTTAAATATAAAGTTCAAAGCTGACCTGAGATCAGATAAATGTAAAGTTAAAAGTTCAAAACTGAACTGAGATCAGACAGTTTAAAACTGAACTGAGATACATATGAAGGTTTTGCAAATTTTCAGAAATTTCAGGATTTTTTTTGCTGATTTTTTGGATTTTTTTCAGAAAATATTATAGAATATAATAGAAACAATAGTGTTTGGCGCCCGTAAATGAAGACAACAGGAGGGTTAATACATCTCAAATTAGGAGGTTACATGAAAGCGAAAATCTATTTTGTGTGAAAAACTGCTTTTTTTTTAAGCATATCTGGCTCATTTTAAGACACCTCATCTTGACAATCCTGGTAAAATATTGCTTAAAATAAGTTTTCCCAGCTAATTTTGAGATTTCAAGATTCTAAATATCATGTCTTATTTCAAGAAATCTTACCAAGCCATTTTTCACTTGTTCTATTGGCAGATTTTTTCACTTATTTCAAGGTAAAAGTTAATTGAAATAAGTTTTTTTTCTTGTTTTGAGAGGGGCATTTTTTCCAGTGTGATAAAAAAAAAATTCAAACCAATACACCTTTTGTTTTTCTTTTTTATTATTTATAGCATCATAAGTTGGTGTTCATAGGGTTAAGTGAAACAGAAAGAAAAAGATCTTGCATCTTACTTGGGTTGAGGCGGTCATATCCTCTGGTATTTTGTGCCAAGCTGACAGCTATGTGACAAAAAGGCACAGTTAGGTGTTAAGTGACTGAGTTTACATACGTTTCCTCCACAAATCAGTCATCTTTAACTATGATTTGCACCACTACTAACCTGTCACAGACTACCATTGTGTTGTACTTCATGCATAGCTATGTACCATTTTTGTGTGATTATATTTGTAATGATGCACATTGCAGTGAAAATGAATCTCCCCTTACAGGCAGTAAAGTCTAACTTACTCACTAATTAGCACTCAAACTGCATCCCTGCTCTTGTACTTGTGAGTCCCTGTGTTGCAAGATCATAACGTTGCCTTGATGCTGCTGAACTGCTCTCCAGACGCCGACATTTAAAGTTGATTTGGGGTCAAGAACCCGGTATTGTTAACGGTGTCTGCTGCAGATAAATTCATTATCTGCGCATTACAGAGGCTCACCTAACAGCGTCTCCTCCTTGTTCAGGGAGCAGCTGCTGACGCACACCTGCTTGTCAAATGTGTACAGGAGCTGTAGGATAAAATACACACACACACACACACACATAGTACAGCAGCATGGGAATGAGTCTGTGGAGATACAGCCGCACACAAAAAAAGGAAAATCTGCAGTATTGAAGGAGAGTAGATATGAGAGATGTGCACAATACCTTGTTCTGTTTGCTGCTGGAGTCGTATTTCCCGATCCTGGTGGTACCTGTTGCTCCCTGTCAGAACAGAAAAGAACACCATCTTTTGTGTCATTACATCAATCAGACTGAGGTCAATAATTCCAATCTGGCTAGAATAAGAAGCTCCACTTCCCCAAAGGCGTCTTCCACCACATCAGTATGTCTAGAAAGCCACGCTTGACCTCTTTATTACCTTGTCTGACCCTGCTGATTATCCTGACCCGACCTGCTTCACTTCAATCCAGCACATTTGTGGGTTCAAAAGGTTTGAAATAAAAGGAATTCTGCTCTAAACCCCACAGCGCAGCCAGGCATGCATAAAACTTTGAACCTTGTACTAAAAAAAGAGATTATTTTCTCTTTGCAGGCTGCACACCGTCTTTAACCTCCTAAACCCACACACTCTTCGGAGGGTCTATCATTAAAAATTTACTCTGTGCAGAGGAGCGCGGTTCAACACACAAGACTTATGTTTTAAATTCTACTATGGAGCCCAAGATTTCCAAATATATACCGAATGTGTTGAGCTGAATTATAGCGAAATAAAAAAGAATATAAGAGTTCTCATTTAATGGCTTTCATTTGAAGATGAATGGTGGAGACATCAGAAAACTGCATCTGGGATTTGAATATTTCACTCACTATAGCTTCAGTGAGGAAGTGGGACAAGCAGATGCAAAATCATTTTCAAACAGTTTGCATTTAAGAGCCATTTAAGCAACAGCAACATGATAAAATGTGCAGTTTATGCGTTGAATGTATTCTATTCTTTAAATTCAACATGCATGTCTAATGATTTCACATTCTCTGGCCGAAGTGCCACAAAAACGTCAACATAATCCAATTATAGTAGCAGTAAATAAAGTGGAAAAGATGCAGGTTTAGCACAACAACACTGCTTTAATTAGGATTCACTTTATATGCAGCGCCTTCACTGTGGTCGTACCTTCCAGGAGTAAAGGATGCCCCCATCTCTCTCGATGTTCAGGATACGAATGTCCACTGCTTCAGAGTATTCTGCAGACACAGCATCATTATTATGAACGCAGTGAGCTTATCGCCTCTACAGCGTGTAGCCTGACAGCTCCTTAGTGTCCCTGCCGCTGCTCAGCAAACTGAGCGTGAGGCTAAATCAGTATATAGTCTGTTTCCACTAGGCTTTCATTCATTCAAGGTGTGGAGGCCTCATTAACAAAGCAGCTGAGTAAAAAATGAAGGCACACAGATTAAAAAACATGAATAGCAATAAATATTAAAAAGGCAAAGTTAGCAAAATATTAGAGCATGAAAAAAAACAATAAATCGACTAAAGCAGCTGGAGGTAAAACAAGATGAAATTAAAAACCTGAACTGCCCTCATGATAAAAAAAAAGGTTATTTCAGGTTGCAAAGTGCTGGATTTGCCAACAGCTGGCACCTGCAACATAATCCAATCACCTGAGCGTGTATGTAAATGCCTACATTAAAAGACCGTAAAGAAGTAACGTAACGCGACTGATAAATAAATAAAACCCCGTTGTCTATCACGCTGTGCACAGAGAGTTAGAGCCACCCGACCTTAGCATGCAGCCCACGGTGATGAGTACTGTAATTATCAGCAGTAATAAATCTTAATGCAGAGCAATAAACAGTGTCCAAGGGCTTAGGAGTCACTGCTGAGGTGTGCATGTATAAAATGTCACCATAATCCGGTAGAAAAGTGGCCTCAGTTGTGATGTATTCCGGTAAAAGAAGCCAAGTTTTAGTTGCATGTAGTTGCCAGTCAGCTTCTCCTCGATGCAGTTTTGAATGTTTGTTCAGTTAGTACACAAGCACCAAGATCATGATGTTAATAAATACACAGTAATATGCAATTATTACTTATTATTCTTGTTATTTTTACTGTAATACTGTATTGAGACTTTGTAATACTCTTTTTTAATGTAAAATACCAGCGATTTTGCACCTTATTTCTTCCGCTAGCAACAATTTGCATGTTTTTTTTGTTTTTTTTTACATTATTTGCCTTATTTTTCTTAAATGCAACATCTATCTGTCTGCTAAACAGTCATTTCTATGTATGAGCTCAGAATAGAGTTTATAATATAAATGCAAAACATGTTACTGTTGACGTTTTATTGCCTAGATACTGTATGATACATCATATTTGATCCTGCAGTCTTATGCACTAGAAATTGACAGTGAAAATGCACGGCATCATCATGACATTTTCTCCAGTTATTACTACTAATAATATTTTTACTGCAATACTGAATTGAGACATTTTAATAGTCTTTTTTAATGTAAAATACCAGCAAGATTTTGCAGTTTATTTTTTTCTCTCAGTGTAATTTGCACATTATCTTGCATGTTATTGTCCTGATTTTTCTTAAATTTGACATGTGTAAGCCACAGGACAGCTTGCATGTCTTCAATAAAGTATCTATCTATCTATCTATCTATCTATCTTAAAATACATGTGCAAAATATGCTACTGTTGACATCTTATTGCTAAATGATACTTGTTAGTTGATCCTGCATGCTTATGCACAAGTAACTGTCACTAAAAATGCAAGGTATCAATCATTATTATTGTTTACTATTATTAATATTGCTGTTATACCACATATAGACTTTTAAATACTGTTATGCATGATTTTGCACCTTATTTCTTCTACCGACACGATATACATGTTATTTTACACATTGTTTTCCTTATATTACTTAAAAGTAACACGTGTGAGCTCCTGCTTACCTTGAATTTCCCCAAATATATTTGATACTGCAGTCTTATGCACAAGTAACTGCCACTGAAAATGATGGTGACGGTAGACGGTGAAACAGCGCCATCTTGTGTTAAACACGCAAAATGGTTGTAATTACAGGAATTAAGCTAAAGTTGTCAGTTGTACACAGCTAGCTTAAAAAAGACACCCTGAAATTAACTTTTTTGGTTATAATTGTAGACTTTTTAAACCACTTATGAGAAAAACAGCAAAAACGAGTTAACTTGAAAAGGATAAGTTTAACTTAGCTGTTTATTAATGAGGAATAAACCCCCCAAAAAAGACGCTGACCGTAAACACCTGAACGCCTCACCTTTGACTCGACACACCGACGCCTCCTTCCTGAGGATGTCCGACACCACATCTCTGTTCAGGTCAAACTTCGGCTTTAACTTCAGCATGTGTTCGCCTTACTGTCTCTAGTTTTCACCTTAAAAAAGCCCACTTTCTTTTACGAGCAGTCCCGGAGTAGAGGCGGCACCTTACGGCTGCTGTCTGTCTCTGTCTGCTTCACATCATGTGACCGAAAGTTTGTTCGCTAACTTTGGACTCCAGTGAACGCATCAGAGCTCTCAGGTACATATTTAACTTTCTGCTGTTTCCTTCCTGACTTCAGGAAATGTGTGTGTTTTTATTGACATGCGGAAATGTCACGCCGTCCCGAAGTTCGCTCCTCCCTCCTCTGCGATCACACAGCGGGGAGAGTCGCTGCAATAGGCCGAGGAGAGCATCCGTCCGGCGGGTTGGAATCTCTCACCGCCCCGGTGGAAGCTGCACCCTCCGGCAGGCACTTCACAGAGTGTGGTAGAGTTATATTCCAACACTTTTCTTATTCCTTGCGGAGAAATGCAGCACAATACATTCACCCAAGTATTATAGTCCACTTTAGTACAAATTCAAGGTACTTGTACTCGTCTTTAGTACTCCAATTTCATGCAACTTTACATTTCTACTCCACTAAATCACAGTAGCAAATATTATACTTTTAATTCCACTACATTTGTCTCACAGCTTTAGTTACTAATAAGTTTCTAGATTAAAATTTCCATTGTGACAAAAAAACATGCATCTTCAAATAAAACTAATCTAATAATAGATATCTGTCCATTGCATTACTTGGACATGTAGCACTGGACTCTAATTTCCTCATTCACTGTCATTTTATTCAATTTAAGAAAGTTTTTCTGTTCTATTCAATTCTGTATAAACTGTGAGATTAATAGTTCCTTCCTTCATTGGTCACGAACAAACACAAAGAAGATTCTTCTACTTCTTAAGGTACATAAACAGTCCTAAACATGAATATAAATGCAGCATGTAATATTTTTTGTGTTTTATCTGTTGTTTTTAACATAGGGGAATCAGTATTTGTTGTTGCGACATATCTACAATAGAACTGACATCATGAATGAAACAACCAAGTATGCGCCATATTGGACATGATCATTTATATATCAATAGTGGGTTCATAGGACAGATATCACAAATCAATAAAAATCTGTGATGTGTACAGGTTATGAGGTTGTCGATGCTGCTTGTGGATTGTTGTCTCACGCTTCCTGAAGGGCTCGGTGAAGTTGATGGACGTTTTAAAAGGCAGGGTCACATTGTCAGTCGCTTCAATCCAGTGTGCGTCATGTGGCAGATTGTCTCTTGTACTTTACTGTTTGACGAGTTGGTTTAGGTGATGAATGGTGTTGTATACATTCAAGTGCCTGGCTATGGCCTTAGCCTTTTCCGTCTTTCTCTCGTCATTTGGGGCATCTTGTCATTTGAATAAAACTGCTTTTTTTTTAAGGTGGACTTTTATAGTTATTGGTCAAAGAGTGTCTGGTCACACTATCTGATCATTGTAGGTCGAGTGTTTGTCAGAGGTTCAACAATTCAAACACTATTACATTTATAAATGAGATGTTAAACCTTTTCTCTAACTCAGAAAACAAGTCCATTTGGCTGCTCTGTTTATATTTTTGTGGATTATACTTTGTCACCAAGCTAAAAATGGGTCTGTTATTCATGATAAAGTTGACTTTATAGAGATTTGTGGCTCCTGCAAGACAGACAGTGACACAGCAGACATATGATGCTCTAAAACGATACAATGCATTACTTTATCTACCAAACAGTGTGTAAAGTAGTTAAAACTGAATAAACAGCAAAATACAACATATACGTTAATTCAGCAGTAATATGAATCCAAGCAATACTGACAAGGAACATTTTCTGCAGAGTAAGTACTTTCACTTCTGTTATCTTTAAAATGCTACTTTGGTAAAATTTTGAATGCAGGATTTTAACTCGTAGTGTTTTCATAGTGTAGTGTTGCCACCTTTAGTTAAGTAAATTGTCCAAATGATTGGGTTTTGTAAGTTATTTCAAAGCCTGGTTAAGTGTATTTTACCCCAGCAGCATGCTGATGAATTAATTCATGTGAAACTGAAACAATAACACAAACACTACATTTTCTGCACCTCAAAAAATAAGGGAATAGATGTTTTGTCAAATGTTAAAGCTAATACTGCTAAAACAACTAATCGATAAATTGACAAGTTGAAACCACAGACAAGAAACTTTGTCTGTGCAGTGGATTAAATGTTAGATATTTCTTTCTTTTTAAGAATGTTGATCTTTAAACATGTCTTGAGGGTCTTTAAAAATATGACGAACGATTCATTAATAATTTTGTTGTTTTTAAAATATTCTCTGACATCTTCGATTTGAGGATTTTACATTTTTTTGTCATCGCAAATCAAAAGCCTACATTTGGATTTTGGACTGTTGGTTAGCAACATTAGCAATATATATAACATATGTTTGGATTTTTTTTTCCCCGTGTGGTTACTGTGAGTTTAGTGCTTACAGGAGCTTCTAGGAGACCAAATTCTCAAAAGTAGGAGAAAAAACCCCAGAGAAATCCAAAACACCAGAGTCCCTGTAGGAATATCAGAGACTTCAAAAACTGCTGGACAGTCTTTCTTTATGTATTTGTTTTTTTTTCACCCCTCTTTAGAAGTAACCTTAGATACTTTAAGATACTTAGATACTTGGATGTCAGGAGGTGAAAGCTGGAGAAAAGTCATCCAAACAGTAAGACAAGTACCAATCTGTAAAATCCAAAAATAGATGTAAAATGCAGCCAAACTGATTGAAAGATACCACATGCTCACGCTCAGCACTTTGTTCTCTCTCCTATTTATTCAGAGTATTTGTGTAGCAGTGTCTTGCCCTCATTTTCCTTTATTTTTGGTATATTTTGTCATGAAGAAAAGGAATGGGTTGACACATGCGCTGCACTGAAAACAGTTAAGTCCACTGAGAATACTCTGTGTGTTTCTTTTGTGTTTCGCCCTCTTTCATGTGATAAAATCTACACTCTGCACAGTTTTCTCTTCATGACGCAGAGAAAATGTGAACAAAGACTTATTATTAATAACCAAAATATATTTGCAAATGTCACAGAGGACTAAGTCTACTGATCAAGATAACCAACTCAGCCATCCACTGAAACCACACAGTGTCTTTGTGGCTACTAAATATGATGTTATTATGTATGTTTTTACCATATCAGTTTCCTTCCAGGCGCATGAAGGACTGTGTGTGTATTTTATCCAAGAAACCACTGATGAAAACTTCTCCTGCTGCTCTCATTCCCTCAATAATGCTACATGCTACTACTGTACTGAGTGATACACTGATCCAGGCAGGTTTCTACATTTAAAACACACATTATATATTCCATTATACACACGATTATACAGCATGTATGCTTTAGAAATCATACAAGATGGAAATGAGTAAAAGTAAGTATTATAGCACTATTTTAAAACCGGAAAAAATGGTGTATGGATTGGAAATTAAATACTGTATTATCCAATATGTCTTCAGAATGAATCGAATTAAAAAGGAAAGTACTGTAAATGTTGCCTTAAATTATTTATTTGTTGATTTACATGCTTTAAATTACTCCCAGGGAACAAATAATAAAAGATTGAATTGAGTCGAATTTAAAAGGTATCCAAATCATTTATTATTTTAATTTTGAGTGCTATATCTTTCCTCACACGGAACAAACTGTAGATGGGATGAATACCATCCCATCTACCCTAGGCCCTTTTAAATTTTGTCAGAGTGAGTTTTATGTCATTTGACTGGGGAAAAAAGAGGTTTTTGATTCCCTTAATCTCCCTCATACTCTTGTTATACTATGCTTGTTACAGGAAGATGATTTTATCTCCTCTCAGTATTAACTTGCTGTACACAGACTGAGGTTCATCAGCAGCTGTCACATTTCTGCTAGTTTAGTTTACCTCCATTTGAAGTTAACTTTTATGATTTTGATTGTTGCATGGGCTTAAACTTCAACACTGTCCAGAGGTTAGCTAGAATGAATGAAAACATCTATGTTGGTTGCAAGACTTTAAGTGCTTCCATTCATTTGCAGTAACACCTTGAAAACAGTGTGAATATGTACATGTATGTATAAATGCACGTATTATTGTTACAAGAGTATTTGATGACCAACACTGCCGCCATCTGCTGAGCTTTAAAACTGCATATAAGGGTGTACATCCTTTCATGGAGAGGTAAATGAAGCACAGAGCTTCCACTCTTACGCCAACAGACTGAACATCCTCGGCGGCAAATGTAATATTTAATGGTGCTGTAAAATCATTAACCATTAAATAAGCTCCAAAAGGCTCCAGCTGTGCTCGTAAACTGTCTGCGTTTGTTTTTATTCTCGGGTTTACAATGAAATCCTGTCTGGTAGCACACAACATTTAGCACACAGTATTTAGGCAAAAGTTTAGGCAAATTCTTTGTAGCAATGTTTGCAATAATAAATAATCTTTTAAAGTGAATGTAATGAGAATTATTGTTATTATTATGTATATATATAAACTGAGTGTAATTTCAATTTCAGATTTTTTTGAATACTTTTAAATTTCTCCATGGTCTGGCTGCTGCACCTTAACCCCTAAAATCAGAAAATCATCTGCTGTTAAACGTTCCACAGCCTTGGCTCAAAACAAACCCCATTTGCGCAAAAAGGCCTATATTTTATGTCTTATTTTTTGGGCTTTGTTATTGCCATTTTTAATGTTTTGCAGTCTTTTTTTATGGTCTTCTTTCAGTGTTCGATTGTTGCTTTTTAACAATAAGTGTAAGTAAATACATGTAAAATAGACAAATGACATGGTAGAAGGAAAAAATATTAGATTTTAAAGAATTAGTTATTCAGTTAAGCTCAGATAAGATAGAACTTTATTTATCCCAAAGGCAATCCTTGTGTCAGATATTCAGAAAAATTACAGTAACATCAGAATAAAAGTAGTCCCAATAGAAAAGCAACATAAGTACGAAGCATTGCTGGAAATAAAAATAACTATGCTAAAATAAAACTGGAATAGATAAGTAATACTGAGAATTATACTTATGTAGTTAAGTAATGTTGCATTTGAACGGGTAAGGATTTTATCATTATGTAAAATATATATGATACAAAAGTAAACATTAGTCACATTGACCCGGTAATAGCAAATTTTTAAAATCTGATTATATTATTATTAATATATTTGTATTTTGAAGAGTTGGTAATACAGTTTTGGGTAAGGTTTCATAATGATGTGTAGAAATACCAAAAATAAACGCATTGTCCTTTTGGTATCTTGGCCTCAGTGTGAAATGATTCTTCTTCGTTATTATACACGATCTTTGCTTCAGCCGCGTTAGCTGATTGGCTGACGGCACAATTTAGCCGAGTGCCTCCGAATATAGCCGAAGGACGCCGGAATTTTGGTGACGATGGTCCGCCCGCCCCTTCCCCCGCCCGGTTTTCTCCGCTCGTCCTTCCCCCCGAGCAGCTCCACAACCAGGCTGGAGTCTCCGGCAGCACGGCGCGTAACATAACAGACTGACAGCTGCGACTGACTCAAACCGAGGGGGGAAAGATGGAGCACAGAGGCGCCGACTTCAACATACTGTTAGCGACCGATTCGTACAAGGTAAGCTACCGGCGGCGGTTGGAGTCGGAGGGCGGGCTGGGAGGAGGGCAGCGGGGAGGAATGAAAATTGATAAAGTCAAGGTGGTTTCATCACCAGTCCCAAGGCCATCACTGGTGCTGTGTGTGGCCGGTCTCCGCTGGTTCACCGCAGGCCGAATGGGGCTGGAGGAGGAGGAGAGGACTGGTGGAGCGGAGACGGGGTACCAAATTCAGAAAGCGAGCATCCCTGTGTGAGCTAGCGAACTCACGGCTAGCAGCGCTGGTGTTACGGCGCCAATCGTCCGCCGGCTTTGCTAGTCACAGCTAGCCGAATTAGCTAGCTAGCTCACGGTGAGCGCAGGAGGGAGATAGAGGGGCTTGATATAAAAAAGCTAGTATTAGCCACTAGCTAGCAAGTGCTGCTGTGGATGTCCCGGTGAACGGCACATGGGGCAAAGACTGAGCCATATCAGCCAGGTGTAGCCTTAGCTAACATAGAGCTAACTGCGACCAGCAGGCATGACTTTAGAGAAATCAAAACTGAAAGTTAAAATGAGACCGAGACCATCGGCTCCTAGCTACCTGGGTCAAAAGTCTTACATTGAATTCACACCCTCGGGGCCTATGTGCGAAGTTTCGCAATTAAATACAGGCTTTGAGCACTGGAGTAAAGGAAAATGTAACGACAAGCTAACTAGCAGTGTAAACAGAGAAGAAATGCACTTGCTGTAATGATTTATCGCATGTAAGCAAGTGGTTGCTGGGACTGTTGCCAGACCAGTTGCCGTGTCGAGCAGTCATGTGACAGCATTCAGTGATGCTGATGGTGGGACAGAAAGAAAAAAAAAATACAGGAAAGAAGAGGGAGGTAGTTGTGGAGACCAGCAAAGCCGGACTTTTGAAGACAAATTACGCATAACTAAGACTGAGATCATATAACTGGACGGTAGATTTTTAATTATTAGTATAAACGAAGCAGTAATAAGCTTAATAATAATAATAATAATAATAATAATAATAATAATCAATGATGTATTTAAGAGGCACTATAATATAATCAAACTACAAATATTGTTCTTGCGTACATATAAAATGGCGCATATCAAATGACCTCATGCAACCTTTGCTTTTTTCTGTTATGATAAACTAGTTATCCTATCAGTTTATTGACTATTACTTGTTATTTAATAAGGTAATTATTGAGGCAATCAGATGTATTTTGATGTAAAGCTAGTATGTTTTACTTTCCACCGCATGTCTATTGTACATAAATATTAATAATGAGTTTTATCGTGTTGAAAGGCCAAACTGGATTGCAGAAGGTATGGATTAATTCAGTATTTATATACTAGACTGCTTAACAGAGAGCCCTACAAGTGTATTTTAATGAACCTGTGTCTAGTAATGCATTCTTTTTGATTCCCAGCCAGACACAGAGTGTGTGAGGTTTTTCAACTAAGGTCTTTTTACATATATCTATATTCGTATTTATGACAGCTGCATTATCATGTAATGGAGCTGCTCATGCAGAGCATAAATCTAGCCAAGAATACTCCAAGAACATTCCCTTAAAATCTCCTTAAATTGTAAAGATAGTCTTTTACTTATGTATTTTTAGTTCCATTGTTTCACAGAATAACTGTTTTGTATTTGTGATTTCAACTCAAGGATTTTAGTTTATATGTTCCCAAGGCTCAGTAAGAATTCTGGTTTCTGTTCCTTGGAAAAGACTAGTTTTGGTTTCAGTTTTGTATTTTTCTGATTATGAACAGCTGATACTATGAGCTGTGAGCACATCAGTGATGTTAGTTGCGATGCTGATTAGTCATAAGTGGTTGTGGAGTGAGGTGATTAATGAAAAGGAGCTGTTGTGGGTTTACAAGGAACCAAAAACCAGCTGGATGAGAAGTGAAAATTTATTACCCAAGCTGTTAGTGTTGCCTCACCGCAAGTCATAACTTCAGTTTCATTTTGGCACTCAGATACAGTCTAAGCACTAAACTTAAAAAATAAGACAAATGTAAATATAAATTACTTCATCAAATTAAATCAGATGTATTGCATCTCAATTGACTTACAAAAAATAGTCAAACTGTGAAAATTAGTCCTGATATAACCGATTTTAGTTTTAAAGCTATTTTTTTTGTTTATCTGAAGTGTGTCAACTTAATTTGAAATAATCAGAATTTTCTTATTAGTTTGGTGCAAGAGAAAACATAAAGTATAGAAACATATTTGATTATATAATTCCAAAATTATGCATGCATGACTAAAAAGAGCAGCTACAATGTCCAACTGATTTTAAAATTGTCAAGTCACTGCTCTTTTTAAGCTCCAAAACAGCAGAATTTAGTTGATAGCAGGTAACAGTTTCCCTTTAAAGACAGCAGGATTTTCTTGCATTTCTTTTTATCCCTCAGTAATTATTTTTGTTGTGTTGAGCCTCTTTTCCCAAAAGGCTTCTTAAGTGCTTCACTTGGCAAACAGAAAAGTTTGCAGCTGTTTCTTGTAGCGACACGTCCAATGTCATCCAGGGAAAATGCCCTTCTAGTCAAGTCAGTGTAGTTAAAAGCTCAAGTGATGCAGCAAGCGTTTGCTAAATGACAGTAAAGACAACTTGGATTGAATTTCGTGTTTCGTCTTTGCCAGGCAAGTTGCTTTGACTTTGCCCCACTAGGCTAAAATTAGTATTATTGTCCCTTTTAGTCACGCAAAAGGTAAACAGTTGTCTGAACTCTTACATAGTGTGCTAAATTCACAAATGCCGCCACATCTGTCTCTATTGCGTGTTTGGGTGTGCAGTGTTTTTTCATTGAAAGTGGCTCATATGTGTTTATCTTGTCTGTGCATGACTGCGTGATGACCTCTGTAAAGAGAGAAGGGGTATTGCTGGGAAAACGCTTGATGGACTCGCGGCCTGAGTGAAGGCATCACACTTTGTTCGCAGGACATAAAACAAACTGCACCTGAATGCCTTTGTCTTTTGTCTGTTTGAATTGAAAAGCGAAGCTCTGCCCCAAAGCCAAGCTTGTCTATTGTCTGGAAACACACACATGCACACATGGCCCATTGTTAATGTGAATATCTGTCAAATTTAAACATACTACAGGGCGGAGGTGTACAGTAAGTCATTGTTTACACAGATTTTTAAAAGAATACCGCGACACGAGTTGGTTGCCACATGACCGCATTTACGTGACATGACATTTTTCTGATCCTTAAATCCAGAGAGAATTACAGTGAGCAAGTAGGTAATGGTTCAGGGTTTAGTGGGAAGAAAGCATTTTCAAATAGCGGGACCGACTACAAAGAGGGTTGAACCGGTGACATTTATGTAGTGGGATGGTCCCATTCAGCACTGTACTCAACAATACTGTACTGCTCCTGCTGCTGGCTTTAGATGTGGTGATATTTGTAAAGAGAGGCAATACCTGGAAATGTTGTTTCTGGTGGCAGATTTAGGATTTCTGTGTGTCCACGAACGTCTCCTGGTCAGTCTTAAAAATGCAACAGAGGAATAACCTGCTGTTTAAAGTGGCAAACTGGCTCTACTTGAACTTTCTATACCCATATGGGACATTGTCAGTGTTTTGGTTTCCAAGTAATTTGACATATCAGGTTACACTTTCTATTAGTTTTATAATGCAGGCAAAAGGAGGAAGTTGGTTTAATATTTCAGTAGTTTTCACAGAAAACATGTCAGCACTAGATAACAAACTGTGACGTCGCCTTCAGCCATCTTCTTTTGTGTTACCATTGATCCACAACCCAAAGATAATGAGATTACTGTCATGTGTGGCAAAGAAGAATTCTGAAATCCTGCCTTTTAAGAAGCTACAACCTCCAAAGATTTGGCATTTTTTCTAAAACGTACAGCTGTCAAAATTCACTGATTGATGAACCCTTTCAATAGAGCCGAATTTGTGATTAAAATGTGCAGACATCCGTTATAATAAAATCTATGTTTTATAATCAGATACACATTTCTGTTTTATTAGCTGACAGCTGGCGACTCGTTATACGGTTATATTGGATGATAACTGGATAATCTTCTGGGGTGATAATAGAGAGGTATTGCCGGTGTGCCTTGTGATTTTAAAACGGTGTTTATGTGTATACATCGGCATGTGTGCCAGCGAATTCACACACACGTGGTTTGGCCCAGTGTCATGTTGAGTGTCTTGACTCTATTTTGAGTACTCAAAAGCCCAGAGGAAAGGACACAGTCAGGGGTCAAAGAAACTGAGCAGTTCATTGACATTTATCTCTTCTGTACAAACTGTGAGTGAGGAGTCGTTTTGTTGCTCCCTGCATGTATAAAAGTCTTGTTGTGATCTCACCCTTTTTGGAGAACATTGCAGGTAATTAAACATGTGGTTCATACGTGACCTTTATGAATTTACAGTGGGAGTTTTTTTCCCAAGGTCGTAGCCAAATGAAGATGTTGGTAAATACTTCCTTTACCCTGGAGGGAAATGTTTCAACATTTCATGCTTTCTCAAGAACTGATAAACACTTGTGTTCTTTCTAGCTTAATAATAGGGGCACATTGACATGAGTTTTTTATGGCCAATGCACATTATTAGTCATCAAGAAGAGAAATAACTGATATTCGGAGGAAAAATACAACACAAATTTAGTTGAAATATGTTAATTTCAGGTTGGATTTATGTTTAATTAAAAGAAAATGTATACTTCAATATTAATCGGCTATTATTCCTGCATTCTTTAACAAATTTATTTTACTATGAATCACTTTTGTAAAATAAAGATACCAATAATCTGAAAAACGCACAATAATGAGCTAATAATTGGTTTATTCGTAGTTTATACAATATGTACAGGTCCAGACCAGTAGTCTTTGGTGACTGATGTTGGCTAACGGCAACAAACTTTGGTTAGATGTTAAAGTAATTTGCCTGATGTAATGACTGTTCATTAGTTGTGCTATGTTTTAGCGTTTAAGACTATCCCATAACAATTTATTGTGGCTACGGTTGCTTACGGTTGCTACGAAGGGTAAAAAGACAGCCTATTAAGCCGCAGCTGAGTCCTGCATAGTCTTCATCTCTTCAGCTCCATGATGGACGAGTTCAGTGGATACTGTGGTACTGTGATGAGGGTTAAATCCTCAAATGCCCCAATGTACTCTGTGGAAATCCCTGCAATCATTTTGCATTTAATTGATGGTCGGACGACTGCCAGCTGACATCGTGTCTTCTCTTCTTTTTTTTTGAGAGTGTATCTTAAAGGTATATTCACACTCAGCATGCCTGGGCATGTCTCAAACTGTTTACTTGATTGCACAATCCTCATTTGAAATGTCCTGGCAACAGTCAGACTGCAGTAGTTCTGTAGGAACTCACACACACAAAACTCCAGACTGGTATTTTCTGAATAATGACAGCAGTAGAATAATAGAGAACGTGGTTGTGTGGGGAAACATTTGGCACGTCTCACCCTGATTGTGACATTTTAAGGCTGGATTTTCTGCTGTGACGCAGTAGACTGATGGCTCTTTTGTCGAACCGGATTGTTTGCTATAATCATAGATAAAATACCACGGTGGCTGTGCACCATAAACTTTAGGTCATGACCTCGAATGGATGTCTTCACTGAGTTCTTCATTTCTGTGAAAGAAAATGTGATTTGCTGTTTTGAAAATCGTATATTCTTACCTCTGCAATCCCAAAATTGCCAAGCAATCAAACAAAAATGAATACGTGGGATGTTTGGTTGGACTTTGTGTAGACTAAGTATTTGAAAACTAAACTTGCAGTGCTATTTTAAAGGCGTTTCAGCACTTGTGTAAGAGGTTTCGTCAGTTCCACAGTTCTGGGTTTTTACACCGTGCATTGTGAAACTTTGAGTGCATAGCAAGTCCAATTCCTCCTGTTTAGAAATGCCAAAATACCACTAGAGCTGCATGACTGAAAATATCATCTCTTCACCCCAAATCCAACCTTTTACTGATTTATGTACACTACAGGCCAAAAGTTTGGAAGCAATTTGTGCACAAAAGAGATCACAGTTCCATTGGTATACTTTGCAGCAAAATAAACATGATTATTCTATAAAGAGTCACTGAAAAGGAATACATTTTTACTATAATTATCAGATATTTGTATGAATATTCTTGTTTCTTTGCTCAGCTGTTTCTTTCTAGCCATTTATTTGATAGTTATAGAGATATGTTGAGATTTATTGGGATTTTTGTATGCAAATTCTCAAAAGCCAAAGAGCTAAAGTGAATAATGCAGACTGCGATTTGTTTTTTACCTTTGCACTGAAATTCTCTTGTAAACCTTCTCAATTCTAAGACCAGTCCCTTCTTTCCTTTTGTTAACATTTATTCAGAAATTGCCTGGTAACATCAGTGTATACCTAAAGGTAATTTGAGGAAAAAGGTGTATATCAATGAAAGCAAAATCTGATTATGCAGTAAATACATCCCAAAATCCATATAATTCATACGGTTTTTTATTATTTTGCTAAGAAAGACATTGTGAGCAGAAACTTGAAGTTGCTTCCAAGCTTTTGTCCTGTAGTGTATGTAAAAAAAAAAAAGTGTGTGCACAAGTTTTGTAACTTACTCAGTAATTATGCATTTTTTTAGCCTGCTGACCAGCTAATAAATGAGGCTCACGGTGGACATTGCAAGCTCAGTTCCTTTAATACATCGAGGTAAAGACAGATCAGTGAGGGCAGAGTCAAAATTATGACTTTGCTCATTAATCATGATGCTGAGAATAGTGGCTACGTCGATGAGAGTTGCTTATTGTGGAGCTAAACGGGTCATGGAAGGCACCAGCCAACTTTTTCCACTTTTAAGCTGAGTCTGCAGCTTAGCAATATGATGTTGTCTTATTTTAATACCATCAATGTTATGTATTTCTCTGATTCAGCTGCGCATTTATTATATCGTTCTTTTGTCTTGTGTTCTGTCTCGGCAGGTAACGCATTACAAACAGTATCCCCCCAACACGAGTAAAGTGTACTCCTACTTCGAGTGCCGCGAGAAGAGGACAGATCCCACCAAAAGCCGAAAAGTCAAATATGACAAAACCGTCTTTTACGGCCTACAGTACATCCTCCACAAATACCTAAAAGGTAAGTTTTGGTTTACAGTTGCATTATGCTATGCAGATTAGAAGTGGCCTCCAACCCAGTGAGGTTGTATCGGCTGCCAGACTGCATGACTTTGCAGCTTGGCCACCGACTTCACTATCATTTGTGTCAATAAAAGCTTGACAAAGCAAATAAGGGGTAGCATTCCAATACCTGGATGGCTTAACTTTTGCTTTTATTTAATGAAATGAGCTCTGTACGTGACAGTATAACCTGTAAATCAAAAGATTTTTTTTGCTTAGATAAGTAAACCCGAAGTACATGTAGCTAAAAAGTCAACACTCCAAACTTTTCACATCCTTTTATGATACTTTATTAGTCTCTGTGGGAGCTCTGAATCCTTTGGCTCTTCCCTGTTCAGTGCAAGGTCAGCGAGCAGGGTCAGCATGCCTTAAGCTATTCAAGGTTCATTGCATTGCTCAAGGACACTTCAGCAGGGCGGGTGCTTGCTATTAAGGCCCACAGCAACAGTTCTTGAATTCACTTAAAAAGCCACAAGGTTACAGTGTGCTTCATATTGATTAGACCGTACAGAGCCCCAAACAAAGAAACCAGTGTTGGGTAGGGAAAACGTAAACAAAAACAAACTGTAAGCAAGACAAAATGTACTGCACACGAAATCTCTCTCTCTGCCCTAATTAACTGGAGCCGGTAAAGGTTTTGATGTTCACGTTACTTGATGTCGATCCTGAGAGAGCAGGAGAGACAGAGAAGAGAGAAAAGAGTCGAAAGAATGCATCTTTCTCTCGGGTCTCTTAAGAGGATTTCATGGTGTGGTAGCAGAGGTGCGGGGGAAGAGTGCCAGGGAGAACAGGGAGAGCCGAGACAAAAGCACAGCTGCTCTTTCACCGTCTGAAGGAGAAAGGCCAGCTGTCTGTGCAAAGCATCCCTCGCAGCTCAGTGATCAGGACACTATTAGAGATATGTCCCTGATCCTTGAACTTACAGAAGCTAAAGTGTGTTTCATCATTTTCTGGACAAAGGGAAGAGTCAAAGTGATAGTGAATGCAGAACTTTTGTTAACCAAAATCTTATTAGGCATAGTAGGCATAGAGTTTTACCTTTATAGTGTTACATTTAAAAAGAAAAAAAAAAAGATTTAATCCTGATTTAGCAAGTACTTCTGGCTTTTAATGACCAAAGTTAGTTACACTTTTGAAAAATGTTAATAGACAGTATTTAAAAGTTTCGAATTTTCAGATACTCTCTTACTGTTTTTGCATTCTTCCAGAGACTCAGATGAAACAATGGCATGAAGTAGCTTAGCATAAAGTCCAGAACCAGAGGAAAACAATACAATAAGCCTTTATTAATCCCACAGTGGGGAAATTTGCAGTGTTACAGTGGCAAAGGGGATAGTAACACTGCAGATTTCCCCTCTGAGGGAGTACAGACAGGAACAAATGATTAATCTACTTATGTAACCTTACTCAAGAACTCAAATACATGAATTTTCACCTATATTTACATATACTTTTCCCAGTTGTGGATTCCATGGTCTAGAAATTAGTCAAACTTGAGACGAGTTAGTCAACAAACTTGAACAAAGGTGCTTTGTCTCTGTACACAGGAAGCCTTTAATTAAAGTTGTGGACAGTAGAGTAGCACCTTTATGCCTTCCAGTATGTTTCTCCAACATCTCACTCTGCATCCTCTTCTGCTTTCTTCTATGGCCTACTTCCCCAACTCCTCCCTTCCTTCTCCTTCCTCCCCTCCAGGAAAGGTAGTGACTCCAGAGAAGATTCAGGAGGCAAAGGAGGTATACAGAGAACACTTCCAGGATGATGTTTTTAATGAGAAGGGGTGGACTTACATTTTGGAGGTAAGCTGAAAGTGCCCAGAAATACACTCTTTATTTTGTCCTGGTAATGCCTTGCAGTTGAACAGAGTAGTATTTATGCATATTTATGACTAGATTCCATGAAGGTTAGAGTCACTGCGGGATTACTGAACAAAAAGCTGGAGGTTGTCAGGAGGTATGAGAGTATACATATACACGTGTCGGTACATGCTAATGTTTGAACAGGAAACATTCTGAAGGCGATGTTTCTTAAGAGAGAGGCTTCAGGTTTGTCTCAAACATCCACAGGGCATACAGTGTGTTATTAGAAAACAGGACAAACTTGCCATTTCATTACTGGCAGATTTACTTTGTCGGATGAGTTTACGACAACTTTTGATGGATAAAAACTCATCAGCAAAAGAGTGAAGTGCTGCCAAGAATACACAAAACAGAGGTGTAGACATTTTTAGAAACGTTGTGATGGTTTAAAGTCTATATGCTTAATTAAAAGAACATTTTCTTGATGTTTAATTAAAGCTTACATCAAAAATAACGCAATTCTGAACCAATTCTGCGCTGTCTTCCATAAGAGTAAAGGACATAACTAGTAAACTCTGAGGATACAAGTCAGATTAGGCACTTATTAGTGAATTACAGTTGATTTATACATCCAAGAAAACGCTCATACTTTTTGTCTAGTTATTGAGAGGTACAGTTTCAGCACCTTGGAGAGAGCACAGCTCTCTGCACTGACAAAGTATTTTCTCGAGTGAGTAGAAGCGTTAATAACATCTGATTTATTGTCACTCATCTCTGTCATCTCTTGTCACATTGCTTAATCAGAGCTCACTCTGGTAGCGTTGTTTCTTTTTGCAAATCACTGTATTTCATGTTAATAATCGTTAAAACAAGCGATCACAAGGCCCACCTCCAGCATACAAATGTCGCTCAGCTTTTGTTAGTGGCATGTATCTGCTTGTTATTGGTGAGAAATGCCTCAGAAATTCAGGAAATGTACTTCACACCAGGTTTAAAATGTGCATATTTTGCATAATTTCAGTCAATCTCCAGGTTGCACCAGGTGTGACGCATATTTATTTATACATCTGAAGTTCCAGAAACTGTTACTGCCAAATGTGTCCCTTTAGTCACCTTTTGCAAGTAATTTAAATAAAAATAAAAATGACAACTCTGTACAAGCAACATAGAAGATACTGTGACAATGCAAATGTGATTTCAACTGAGATATTTATACTTCTTTCTTTGTGTTTTACAGAAATACAACGGACACCTGCCCATTGAAATCAAGGCAGTTCCAGAGGGGAGCGTCATTCCTCGCGGCAATGTTTTGTTCACTGTGGAGAGCACAGACCCTGAATGCTACTGGCTCACTAACTGGGTGGAGGTAGGTTTGTTTTGTTTGTTCAGAATAGATAGAGGGACGGGTCGCTTCCCTCAGGGTCAAAACATGATATGTATTATTCAGTTGGAGTCTCTCTAGGCTTGAGGTGTTATTTTCTTGAGTGTAATCTGAAGCAAAACAGTCTATTGTGACCATTCCTCTTTTTTAATTCTGTCTCTTGTGAGTTTGCTGCCTTTTAAAGTGCAGTGTTAAATCACCAGACCACTATCAGTTGTGTATTAGCTCTATAATGTTAAAAGCCTTTATAAATCTCTTACCCAGAGGCCCTCATATAGCTGTTAAAATTTTATGTGCCCCTCATGTTGCTACTAAAACTACTCTGCGAGGCATATCAGTGGGATTTAATGATTAACTTAATTTGATTATTGATTAAAGACACAAGATATATGCAACATTTATACCCTATTTATTACCACAGTGAGTTAATAGTTATATAAAAACCATTAAGTTTTTTAGCTTTGGCAGCATGTCCGGTGACACCTCTTACTGCTTCCTAAATCTGAGTGAATTACATCCCTGTCATGCCTTATTGCCTAATTGCTGATTAGATATGTGCTGGAACTGCAGCAAAGTGATTCATACAAGTTCAAAAGTACAAAAGGCAGAGAGCCGGGTGGCCCAAAGTGATACGATAATTCAAGTCCTCATTCAACCCCTTTCTCTCTGGATGTAATATTAACAGAGTTAAAAGTGTTTGCCAGCTGTATTCGTTCAGTATTTTAATTTACTTACAGACACAATGGGGACATTAGGTTCATCTGTGAATGATTTAATTCCCAGTCTTATGTGTTTTGATGAGTTATTAATTTGTCAGTGCTGTATGGTTGGCGTTACACGAGTTGTGATATTTCTGACACCAACACCAAACTGTTGGATGAAAACTTTCTCCAAATGAACGGCTCAGCAATTCTGGAAAATGCACTAATTAATCTTCTTGCTGATGGCTAGATGAGCATATTGATTAACTGATAAAAGCACGGCCACTACTGGGTAGTTGAGGCAACTATAAAGAGATATTTTACAGTTTAGCAACAAACTTTATAGTCCAGAATGACTGTTAACTTGACTGGAAATGATACTGTTAATGTATCACATAGTAACTCATGCCTCGATAATGCTGAGTCAAGGCATAAATAGCGCCTTTGTTAAAAACATTCAGGGGAAACTTGCAACATATCTGGCGAAAAACAGACTTTTAAAATTTAGCTTTTGTTAATTGAGTTGTTCAGTTTGTAGAACGTATCAAACTGTTAATTCTGATTAATTTATACATGTAATGTTGTCATTGGTTGGACTCTTCTTAATGCTATCTTTTTCTGTTGTTTTTATCTCTATGTACAGCACTTTGACTGAAAGTGCTTTATAAATAAATGTATTATTATTATAATGTATATGAGCTTTGATGCTAACACATTAGCCTCCACTCAGCTGAGAAGCTATGAAGCCATTTTACATTGTGTTGTTTTCAAATGAGTTTATCAGACAACATATATGCCGATACTAATACATTGGGTTCTTATACTGATACCACATTTGTGTCTGTTCATAATGACACTACAGCAAGCAGCACAAAGACAGGAAGACAGTGAAAGCGCTAGACTAACTCTGTATGAAGGGAAATCCACCTCTTAGCCACTTTTAAACACATTATATATAAAATTAGTTGTATTAATTGGATACCTTTTGACAAAGGCAGGCTGCCTGTTTCCTCCAGTTTCCAATCTTAATGGTAAGCTAAGCTAAACAGCTGTAGCTTCATATTCACCACAAAGATATGAGAGCAGTATCAATATTTTCAGCAATATTTTCTCAGCAGATTGAGCAATCCATTCCTGTAATCATTCTGCTATGTTGGCAGAGATTTCAAGTGATCTCAGTGAGTGCGAGTTCCTCGATTGTCTCGTCACATTGATACTATTTAAAACATACAAACGTGTTTTGTATTTCTAAAACCACACCAGAATAGAAGTAGATCTGATTCTGGAAGTTTTTGGTACCACATTTTATTACTTTGAGCTAATCCACAGTATGACTCCGTCCCCGAGATCAGAAACATTTCATGAACTTAATGCTGCATGAACAGACCGCCTGCAATGACTCGGCAGCGCTGAATTCATTTACCGTGAGCAATATCTTCACTCTGGCTGTCTCTAGCCACTGCCTTTCACTCACGCTGTATCTGTTTCTCTTTCACCGTGTCGGTCCCATTCACAAATATCATGTTTGGCTGCTCCCACAGATTAATCATGCAGGGATTTCTTAGAATATGATTAAACAGAAACAATATGCTTTTTATTTTCGCCTATGGATGCAAAAAGAAAGGATTCTTTAGGAGCATTAGCAGGCTGATTACAGTTGGACCAATAACGATGCATATTTTCTGTTATTGTGCGCTATATAATGGCAAATTCAAGAATGTAATAGTGCTTTCACATAGGTCACCCACAGCTGAGAGCACTGTGACAGAACACATACACACACTGTTCTGATAAATTTGGTTACACTACACACACACGCCTGTACACACCCCTCGTGTGTTGCCGTGCCTGATAAAAATACACACAAACACACATGCACACACACAGGGTCATTCTTGATGGCTGATGTAAAATTAGCATCCAGCCTGGTGTCCTTGGGCTGCGTCATTTACTCAACCTCCATTTCTCTCCGTCCCCTTTGCTCCTATTGTCCCTTCTTCCTGTTAATCATCCTCTTCTATTTGTCACATCATTTTATCATTCCTCTCCCTATCACTTTCTTTTTTCACTTTCTGTTCCTATCACCTTCCTCATCCCCTTCTCACTTGTTGCTTATCTCCCTCCATTTTGTTCTGGGACATTGACAGAGAAGTTATGTTGGCACGTGTGTGTGTGTGTGTGTGTGTGTGTGTGTGTGTGTGAGAGAGTGTGTGTTTTTTTTTGTGTGCTTGTGCATGCACATTCCTGCTTGGTGTTGTCTTTGCTGAACTGCTGCCTGGTTTTACTGGCATTATTGCTTACAAACTGTCTCACAGTAGCTGAAATCGTATAAAGAAATGCTGCAATCATCTTAATTCAGCTCCTATATTGAGATATTGAGCTAAACAGAAATGCACAATTGCAGATCAGATGAAGTAAGTAAACTTTTAGAGGTTTTGAGTGTTAATCTGCATTTATAGACTCATAGTGTTAAATGTCACATAAATGTATCATGAAAAGGTCAACATGTAGATAAGATAGAGGGGATATTTCTCTTTTTGTGTGAGGACTAATTTGAGTTATAGACCTTGGAACATTTTGGCAATTTTATACCTTCTGTTACCCTCTTCAAAGGGCTGTTTTAGGGGTTGACGTTGGAGATGACTGGAGGTTATAGGTTAGAATTAGGTTAAGGTTAAGGTAAAGCTCCAAAGAATGCACAAAGACAGCCACACAAACACATGCGTGTGGACTTTAGCCTTGCTCTGGCAGTCACATGAGTCCATATTATGGTTTATATTTTGATTAGTCTCAGGAGGCATGTGACCAGCTCAGGGTTGTGGGGTGGAAACGCACTGTATAGTGTTAAAAGGCAAAGTCAACGAGGAGTCGGAGCTGGAAGTTTGCACAGATTAGATTTTTCTCCCTCATTATCTTTTAAATCACTGTAGGGGAGGGGGCAGGGCCCTGCATCCTGGTGTTTTGAATTTTAGTCATGCATGATCTCTTTGTCTGCCATTAATGAGGTTTGACACACATTGCACGGCACTTAGTGGTCATTCCTAATGTATTATGCAAACACAGCTTCATATGTGTTGTTAAAAATAGAGAACACAGTGTGTAATTGCATAATATTAGCTTCATATTATTTGATCACTCAGTATTAACCATATTAGATTAGATTTCTCTTTCTCGGAAGTTCAGTGATTGGTGACATTGTGATTTATTGAGTTTTTTCTGATTTTAATATCCCCCTAATGATGTGTGCTTTGATAAACTGAGTTTTGAAAATGCAATATAAACATGACTACACAGTGCTTCGAAGGAGACCAACACACACGTTGTCTATGCTTCATGGAAATTGTGTATTCATTAAATTTCCCAGGTTTTTATGAGCACAGATAAGCCACTTGTTTTTATTTGAAATCTATGACTCTGGTCCAGACGCATTGAGGAATGTAGTTTTCTCAGAATTAATCTTTTGTGAATGAGCAAGCTGCTTTGATTCCACTGAGCCTGTTAGTTTGGGCTTTTAGTACCAGTTGAATATTCACAAAGCGGAGCGTTGGACCAGACGCTCACAGGTCTGTACAGCGCGCCAACAAATAGTTTTTGTCATTTTAGTAATGTGAGTAACGCTGACACAGAAATGTTTGCTTACTTTGGAAATGATACAGTTTTCTTGTTTGACGAGCTTATCACCAGTGCTGGCAGCAAATTAGAAGAAGTGACCCTGAATGAACTGAACTAAATAGTTTTTGTGTTTTTTCCCGTCAGACCATCCTGGTTCAGATCTGGTATCCCATCACTGTGGCGACCAACTCCAGAGAGCAGAAGAAGATCCTGGCCAAGTACCTCCTCGAGACCTCTGGAAACTTGGAGGGATTAGAGTATAAGCTACATGACTTCGGCTACAGAGGCGTGTCCTCACAAGAGGTATGAAGCAAATTAAAGAATCAGCCTCATTAGCCAAGTATGTGCACACAGATAAGTACTCTGTCTTTAGGTGCTCTTCTTTGTCTTGTCGTTGAGAAGCTTATACACAGTCCCAAAAAACTTCCCTGTAAATTAGACACACAAAAACATCTCATTTTTATAAATCATAAAAAGAGAAAAATAAGAAGCTTGAATTTCTTTGATTATTTATTTGACCCAAATTTTAAAAATCCCAGCCACATTTTTCCAAGCTTCTACTGGTGTTGGGAAAAAATTGTGACTACATACTATAGATACATTTGCATTTTTAACTTGTCTCCTCTCTGCTGCACAGCCTGCAGTTCAGCTGAAAAGTCCCTTCATTTCTGTCACATGATTGTCAGTCTCAACTGAGTCAATAATGGTCGTGCTGTTGCATCGGGGGGCACAATTTTTAAATTTTTTTTAACAGAGTCTAGTTAGAGGAAACTGGTTAGTTTTGGCAATTTATTTTAGATGAGGCATGTAGAATGAAGTGAGTAAAAATGAAATGTCATAAATTTAAGACTGTGTGTGTGTGTAATTTTTTTCTATATTTGAGTTTATGTATATATAAAATGGGCATAAAATAAAGATAAAACAAAAATTGTTTTCTTTTGCTCATATTTTCTTAAAAAAAAAAATATATATATATATATGTGTGTGTGTGTGTGTTTATATAGTGTATTTTTTGTTTTAAAAATAAAAAACTTCAAATAAATGTCATATATATATATATTTAATTTTTTAAAAATATATAAGAATAAATTTAGATAAAAGAAATTAAATTATCTTTTATTTTATTTCTTTCACTCATTTTTTAAATATATTTGCGTTTATATATATATATATATATATATATATATATATGATTTTCTATTTTTTTCTGTGTTTTGGTCTTACCAGGTTAATACTGAAAAGATCTTGCAGGCTTTTGAGACAAAGTTGGCGAACCTGAACACAAAATTTTAAACTGATTTTTTTTTTAAAACACCATTACGCTAGTATGTCAGGTTTTTGTTTCATTATTTTATGTTACAGTGGCATTGTGAAATTAAAAATTTTGCAAAGAAGAAAATGTGGCTTTAATGCTGTTTAAAACAAATCATGGCCTATAACCTCTCCACCTGTTTTCCTCGTTCAGACTGCAGGCATCGGAGCCTCCGCCCATCTCGTCAACTTCAAGGGCACAGACACAGTCGCTGGCATCGGAGTCATTAAGAAATACTACGGCACCAAGGACCCAGTGCCGGGCTTCTCAGTCCCTGCTGCTGAGCACAGGTAGACACACATGCACTCTCCTTTTCAAGCTTTTATTTATTTAATATGTGGCCTACTTTTCTGGCGTTACCTGACAGTTTTCGGAGTGATGTGGGGCAGCGGTTCACCACCTGCTTTATTTATTAGAAAGTTGTACAAGACCTCCAAGTAATGATGGATGTCTGCCAACGTGCCCCACACTCCTTTCAAGGGACTTCTAAGGTCTGCAGAAACTTTACGCATTACATGTCGCCCAGAGAGGCTAAATCCCTGTGCACAGTGTTAATTATCAGCATAAGCCACGTATTCACATATTCCCAGAGAGGACAGGGTTACAGATTCTCCATTTCAGATCCACGTTTGGATGCCAACTTTTTCATCCGCAAGCCAAATAGATTTTCAGAGTAGAAAACATGCTCCAAATAACAGCTAATTATCTGCCAAAGCTGTTAATGTAGGGATTTTATCAGCCAGAGTGAGAATTTCCTCAGCATTTTGGCTGGTGTTGGTGTTAATTTGCTACCCCTGATTAGAGCTTGTCCGGCCTGGAACTCATCATCCGGTGCATCTATTTCATTTCCTTGAATGAGACCGTGATTGGCTTGAGGTGAGGGGTTTTTATCCTGGCTCTTGCTCACATGTCGCTCACATGTCCCCGCTGGTGTTTTATGGCGCTGATCCATTTATTCTGAACACACTCATAATTCTCTCCTTCTGTTTCGCTCTCCTGCACACATGCCGCTTCCTCGCCACCAGGGCAGTTACTGCTGCTCCAGCGCACCCTTCTTTCCTGCACCGGTGCATTGTGGGATGGTGGCAGGAGTTGTCATAGCAACTGTTATGTAATGCCCCCCCTCCCTCCTAAATTGGTTTCGTTTCTACCTCAGGGGGAGGAGTCGCAGTGAAATTCCACTTTGATTCCAACGTTTAGGGAAGAGAGAGAGGGAGAAAGGGGGAGGGCTGACTTTAAAGAAAAGGCGCATCACCTTCACAACTCTTGTGTGCAAAACTTTGAGTCTCCTTCAGTGGAATGGAAATGCCCTATGAAGCGCAATAAAACACTTTTACTACTATCTGGACAGACAAGGTAGTAGTAAATAGAGACTGCAAAGAGACTGTTGTTGCATCAAAAGTAGAAATTTACAACAAATCTGTCTCTCTGAGTTAATGTTATTCTTAATAAACTGTCAGATTACTCAGTTTTACTCCACAGTATTCTGGTGGGTAGCAGGTGCAATTGAACCAAAGAAAAAATCTAGATGGCTTAACTTTATTGGAGATGTGACAGGAATCTCAGATCCAGCATAACTGCAGCACATGAATCCAAAACTATGTTCAGAGCCAGTTTTAATTTAGGGAAAATGTCAGGAAATTGGAATAATGCAGGTGCATTTACACTTACATTTGTAAGGAAGATATTTTAAAACAGACAGGGTGCTAATCTGACAGGTGATTAGTGTGGAAAAAAATACAGAATGATCATCGTAAACGGCAGTAAATTGAGCAAACCTGGTGTAAAATATGTTGATCTGACCTGACAGTTCACCTTAAAGTACCGACTCCCATATAATGCCCACATCCATAAGATCTGACCTGCATATTTTCGTTAGCCTCATATTATCACACAACACAAACAGCACCCTGCTTGGCTGCTCATCTAACAATTACTACCAGATGCTTAAAATGTGAAGCACTTGAATATGTGGGGTTTGTTTAAATGATCAGTCCAACTTTAAAACTACTGTTTGCAGAGATTAACATGTTTGTTGAATGAACATCATTCAGAGTAATGCTATTCTAAAATGGTAGATGTATTGCTTTAAGCATCTGGAAGGAAACTTTCCACAGATTCATGGATTTTGTCTCATTTCTCTGCCTCATTATGTAAACCCAGACTGACTCCCGGATGCTGGGATCAGAGTTCTCTAGGGGCCATGACCATCTGTTGCAGGGCTCCTTGTTCTTTATGTTACTGGAGGTCTTTCTCTGTGAATATGAATGAATTAGAGAATGATCAGACACTTTCCTTATGCTACTAGGTGATTAATAACAGTCTAGAGTTCCCACAACGTCAGCATTATACTGCACATATTAAATGAATGTAGTTAAACAATACATCTTTGCTCCAGTTGCGACTGATCATTTCATCTCTACAAAAGAGGCCTCTTTGCACCATCATTTAACTTTCTTGCTCTATTTTTTTTTTTTTTTTTTAAACCTAAAATGAATCTGATATCTAAACTGGCAGAAACAACCTGTTTAAACCTTTAGGATCAGTTCTGAGCTCATCCCAGTCTAAAACCTGGAGTGCACTGCCCTCTCCTGGACAATCTGTGGTATTATTACTTGGTCATTCTCTTGTGATGCTTGTCTTCGGCCTTATTTTGTGATCACATTTCACCTAACTCTTAAAAAATTTTTTGCCACCATTATTTTGCTCTTTCCACAACTTGCTGCCTTCCCAAAGTTTAAAATGTTCAAAGTTGTGCTGGGACTTTAACGCGTTAATTTCAATTAATTGCAGAAAAAAACACGTTTAAAAAAAATAAGGCATCATCAACGCACAATAAAATTTGGTGAACGATGAAGGAAGACGAGACCACATTGAGGTTGTTGGGCGTAAAGTTTTCTTTTAAAAAACTTCCCGATGGCAGCTTCAATGAAAGCGTGGTTGTGTGCAAATTGTGCAACAAATGTTTTCTTATCAGCACTTCAAGCCGACGGTATATCCTGAATACAAAACATGTTGCTGTTAGCTTCGACAGGCCTGCTACCGGCTAACGGTGCAGCCATCCCATAATAGATCGCTTTTCAAGACGTTGAAAGTGCTTGAATTCACAAAAAGTTTTAAGATGTTGAATATAATCGCTATAATTGCACTTTGAGTTTGCAGTAATCTGTGAATGTAGTAGACAGATGACAAATGCAGATAAATAGAAATGAAACAAACATTTTTGTTGTTTAAGTTCACGTATATGTCTTTTCATCAATTCAGTCATCAATCAACATTTATTTGAACTGAAAATCTTCACTTATTGTGTCAAACATTGCTATTTGTCGTGATTAATTAATTACAACGCCTGTAATTAATTAGATTAATTTTTAAAATCGTGTCCCACCACTAGTTCCAAGTTTAGGTTTGTTTTTAATTTACACTTCTCTGCTGCATTTTCTATCTCCTATTTCTTCACTGCATGTCTAGATTCTGGCTGTTCTGTTATTTTATATCCTCTGAGGAAACAGTAGAAACTTGTATTTTCAGATTTGGTTTTTTTTTTTATCATTGTACAATTTCGAAAATCTAAACCTGCCCTGCTATTGTCTCTGCAGTACCATCACAGCGTGGGGCAAGGACCATGAAAAAGATGCCTTTGAGCACATCATCAAGCAGTTCCCCAGCGTCCCCGTATCCATAGTCAGCGATAGCTACGACATCTACAATGCCTGCGAGAAGATTTGGGGAGAAGACCTACGAGGGCTGATAGAGACACGCAGCGCAGACGCCCCGCTGGTTGTTCGACCGGACTCAGGAAACCCGCTCGATACCGTTCTGAAGGTACAGCAGCATGAGCGGTTTGTCTTTCGTCTAGAATCTCAAAACAAGCCAGTAAACTAACCCTCACCTCTGTACACCTTCCTCTCTTCTTTTGCCGCTGCCAGGTTTTGGAGATTCTGGGTAAGAAGTTTCCTACAGAGGAGAACTCTAAAGGTTTCAAGGTTCTCCCTCCTTACATCAGAGTCATACAAGGAGATGGCGTTGATATCAACACACTGCAAGAGGTATAAACACACCAACAACCGGTTGTATCTCTCGCCAGATGGTCGTAGTTTTGAGGCAGCTTTGAGTGACAGACTGACGTGCGTAAACAACTAATTATGTAAATTTTTCCACAGATAGTGGAGGGTATGAAGCAACACAAGTGGTCCATTGAGAACATTGCGTTTGGATCGGGAGGCGCTCTGCTGCAAAAACTGACCAGGGATCTGCTCAACTGCTCCTTCAAATGCAGCTATGTGGTCACTAACGGACTGGGGGTGAGGACTGACATGCTAGCGTTAAAAAACTGTTCTTAAAAACGCAGATATTATGTTTAGCAGTACCTTCTGTCTTAAAGTGAGATGTGATTGTAGATGAAATAGTACAGATTGGTTTGTTTTCACTTTATGTAATTGTGCGATGATTTGAAGTTGTCTTTCCGTTGAAATGTAATATTGTTTTCTGTGCTGTGGTTCAGGTCAATGTGTTCAAGGATCCAGTGGCAGACCCCAACAAGAGGTCAAAGAAAGGTCGCCTGTCTCTACATCGGACACAGAGTGGAGACTTTGTCACCCTGGAGGAGGGCAAGGGTGACCTGGAGGAGTACGGCGTGGTGAGTTCAGTGCTCACAACAACAACAACAACAACAACAACAACAATAATAATAATACATTTTATTTGTAAGCGCCTTTCTTGACACTCAAGCTCACTTTACAGGAAAAACAAATACAACACAACAGATAAAAACCATACAAAATGATATAAAAAAAAAACATACACAAAGAAAGAGGCAGTTAAAGAGAATAAATAATTTTGAACAGATGAATTTTGAGTCTGGACAACACACAAGCACTTTTGTACACTTAAATACATTCTAGTCCAGTGCCAGTAAATTAATTTCAACACTAACCTTCTCACATTTTTTGTTTCTTTTCTCCTCCTTCCCCCCTACTCGTTTTTCTATTTCTTTCCAGGACCTGTTGCACACAGTCTTCCAGAACGGGAAGATTGTGAAGACGTACACATTTGACGAAGTCAGAGACAATGCTAAGCTCAAAGAGAGTGAGCTTGAAGAGCTGCTGCACTGAGTGCAGTCCTGCTAAACCCCCACATACTATCCAACTCCCCCCCCAAAACAAACCCTCCTCTCCTTTCAGTCCTTCACCTTTTGGCCTCCACTATCACACTAGAAAATGGAGGTAGTGTGCACTGCTAATAGATCCCACTTCCAAAGCCTGAGAACCTTTGAAAAGTTCCTTAAAATCCTGAGACTCCCTGAAAAAATTATAGAATTCACCCTCATTTCCAAAATGCTGTTTGTTGGTTCTCCATCAGAGTGGGGAATGAGGGATTTGGAAACACACACCTCAGATTAACGGCAGACATGTCATCAGCGTTAGGGGAGGAGGGCATGAAAGAGAAGGTATGGAAAGCAACAGAAATGACAGATGGGTAGAGGGAGTCAAGTCACGATTATGATGTTAAAACCTGCAGTCACATCTTTGTGCTGCTGCCCCAAATTCAACTTCAACATGTTGCACTGATAGAGTGGATCACAGTTTAATGATTGTGATTGGCTGGCTGCAGACGGGCGGTGTGTCGGCAGACTTTTTCACGCCGGCACACGAGCAAAAGAGACGATTGTAGGTTGTTTTTTTTGTTTTTCTGTTTTTTTTTTTTGAATGAGCTTCTGGCGGCTGCATGCAGAGTGAACCCACGATGAGTCCAAGTGATCATGACAGAAAGAAAATACGAAGCCACACCCACACCAATGACTGTTCCCCTGTAATCTGTACAGATCTGTTTAGAAACCAATACATGTCTGAATCTACTTAGCTTCGTCTTTTATGTGAAGGAAGAAAATGATGATCGCGGTCTATAGCGATGCACTGATAACACTGGCAAACAGCAGTTTATATTTTGCTTACAAGATCATAAATACGTAGACTGTAACTAAGAGTAATGAAGGGATTAATTTTCCTCAGATTTCTTGCTTAAATCAATAGTTATGGGCCAAATTATAAAAGGCCAGTATCTAACAAGTACTACCTGAATATTATGTACTCTTTTCCGCCAGCAAAAATGTTATTGGTGCATCTCTGAAGGTGTGTGAAGATCATCTCCTCGCCATTCTGTTGCCCACGTTGTGTTCACATCATGAAGGTCCAATCCAGTTTAGTCGCACCAAGTAAAAGTTTGTCCATTCTTCATGTCGGCTTTTAAATATTTGTTGAATTTTGGATAGGTTTGATTAAATACGTGCACATTGTTCCAGCTTTTGTGATAAATCTCATTTTAATCTTTTTTTTCAATGTTAACCGAGTCCTGAAGATTAGATTTTTTGATCGCAGTCTGGGTTTTTGGGGGTTTTTTTTGGCAGGATTGGACCTTTATGATGATGAATGCTCAGTCTATGCTGTGTAAGACCAAGAGAAGATGTAAAAAAAAAAAAAAAAAAAAAAATCGCAGAAATCATCTTCACTGGAATGAAGATGATATATGTGTTTAGGAAAGATTACATACTGTGTGTGGCTCCTGGGTTGAAATGTACGTTCAGTGTCGGTTCCGATGTGAGTGTGTGTTCGTGTGCATGTGTGCTGACATTTCCTTCCTTTTAAAGGACAGTGTAGTATTCCTTTATGCAAATGTGCTTGTTGATCGGGGGGCGGGGGGGAATAGAGAACACTCTTACTTTGCTGGCCTTTTATTCTGAGAGGAGACGCAGCGTTGTGGCAGACGGGTGGTGATGGAGGAGTGTGTCCTCTTTGGGGCGAATTTTCTGACACTAACCAACCGTGCATCAGCGTAGTTGCCGGTCAGCCCTTAGTATCACTGCCTTAACTCGTGAAGAGCAGAGAAACTTTGAACAGAGGTGTTTCTGCCGGAGTGCGGCTGGTTTGAATTTATCGTCTACCTATAAACGGGGTCCCGCTCGCTAATGCCTTTCTCTGAGTTAATTATCTTTCCATTCAGAGCGTCTTAGCGGAGCGTCGCTGCTGTTTTCCAGGTTGCGATGGGTCTCGGTGCTGAGTTGGCCTTTTCAGAGTGAAGGGACTTTTCTGTGGCGGAGCTGGGGGGAGCTGGTGGCATCACAGGAGAGAAGATTTCCAGGCTGTAGAGGGCCATTTTAAACATCCATAGCTAACACAATCCATCTGACTTTGGTTACTATCACACTTTTCATGCAGTGCTTGGATTTATTCCTGTAATATTTATGACATTCATATTAGCCTCGGCTATACTTTTCTGTTTAGTAGAGCTGCTAAAATTGACTATTAAATTCATTTTCAACTATTTTGCTAATCCTTTTGAGTTTGATTCCAGCTTTCTGAATTTGAATATTTTATTTTTTTTCAATCTGTATGGCTTAAAAATTGAATATATTTGGACAAAACATCAAGTTTGAGGATGCCATCTTGGGCTGTGGGAAAGACTGATCAAAATTTTCCTCCGTTTTCTGACATTTTCTAGGAGTGCAGTCCTGCTAAACCCCCACGTACTACCCAAAACCCCCACCCTCCCGAAACAAACCCTCCTCTCCTTTCAGTCCTTCACCTTTTGGCCTCCAGTATCACCCTAGAAAATGGAGGTAGTGTGCACTGCTAATAGATCCCACTTGCAAAGCCCAAGAACCTCTGGAACGTTCCTTAAAATCCTGAGACTCCCTGAAAAATTGATAGAATTCACCCTCATTTTCCCCCGTTTTCTGACATTTTATTGGTTGAACAGCTCATTCATTAGTAGAAAAAATGATCAACAGATTAATCTGTATCAAAAATAATTGCACCCAACTTTGCGCTTAGTTTTCATGAGCAGATGTTTTTGGCTGAAGTACGCCGTCACAGCTGATATCTGAGCTGCACTGCCTTGTTAAAACTTCTAAAACTCCTGCTGATCATTTATTCCCAGACTCCTGTCACACATCGAGCTGCTTCACAGCTTCCGTTACTACCACAGTCTGCTAAGTGTTTCCTCCTGAACAGCTTCGCTTTTCGCTTTCAGAGCCTCGGCGACTTGATTTTCAGGAAGGACCTTGAAGAGAACCCGTGATGCCACTCGCCTCCCGTTTCTCTCCTCCAGCTCAGACCATCCTGTTAACACCCGGTAAAGACCACAGCTGGTCACGTGCTGAAACAACACCATTTCTTTCATTTTCCTTCTGTTCTTTTGCAAACTGTCGCTGCTGTCATCCGTCATTTTGTTCTCCAACTGTAATGAGTAATGACACGGTAGTTCCTTTTCTTTTCCAATCATGGGGTGCATTTAGTAAAATTTTAATTTTACTATTTTGATACTGTCTCGGTTCTTACCTCAGAGAAATATTATTTTGTATGACAAAGGAGAAACAAACAAAAAAAAAGCCAGAGATATTGCAGTAAATATCCTTATTTACAAACGATGCGGCCATACTGCCTTCTCACTTGTACATAAAACAAGTAGTTTGACTGAAAGCAGAGAGGGCAGGTTAGGGAGACGACCACACTAGATATTATTATTATTACTGTCAGAAAGACCATTTTTGTACCAACAGAAGAATATCCAAAACTGCTTGTCTGACCTGGCAGTGTGACTGTTTCTTGTGACTGCCAAGCTTTTAGCTTCTGTGTGTGTGTGTGTATGTGTGTGCGCGCGCGCGCGTGCGTGTGTGTGTGTAGTCCTGAGTGAATGCATCGTGCATAATGGATGAAAAAGTGTTTGTGAATACTTTTTTTTCTTTATGTTGTTGTTGTTTTACTTGTATGTATATGTTGGTTGTTCCAAATTCTCTCCCAACACAACTGATATTTTAACTAACATAACTTGCTATATTGTCAACAAAACATTGATTAAAGATGCCACCCTGTCAGTTTGAAATCATTCATGTGTTTATTGTGTGTTTACTTTTGGATTTAGTGTGAGAATGTCCTGCCAAGAGGAGTTAAATATCAGAAAATATCCTACAACAGGATCTGTTCAGTTAAGTGATAAAGTCCTGCATTAGTTTGGAGAGTAACAACCATTGTTCTGAAACGGGTATTGAAAAACAAAAAACGAGTGGTTATTTGATTTGCGTTTTTCCTTTACATGATCAAAAAGGGATATACGATTTTTTAAAAAATGCTTTGATTTTCGTTTTATATTTAGAATAACAAGAAAGTAAAATCAGTAAGAGACAGAAACGAAAAAAGGTCAGTTTTTTTCCATTTTCTGAGACCGGAAGTGGTCATCAGCAAGTGTGGAGCCAAACGACAACGATTCTCAGAGGGTGGAGCCAGAGAGCAGTCATTGGTCAGACCATAGATAATATAGAAGACAGCGTGCTAGCGTATCTAGTCTATGTGTATCTATGGTCAGCACGTCTGGTAGCTAGTGATGGCGAGATGAAGCTTCATGAAGCATTGAGGCTTTCCATCCAATTGGTTCACTCATGGTTCGAAGCTTCATGGTGCTTCATTTGCTCTACTGCGCCATCAACTGGACAAATAAAAGTAAAACAGGCAGAGTGCCTATAATGACACACTAGCTTTGCCATGTGAAGCTTTGAATTGTGCTGAAATGATAATGCCAATAAACAAGTAATATACTTAATATAGTATCTGCTTTTCCTGATAGCAGGGACAGAGGGGGAAATGGAAACAAATTGGGGAGAGATTTGAGATTTGTAGCTTGACTACTTGATTGATGTCAGGTTCTGGCTTTCTGTAAAGTGCTTAGATATTTTTAATTGTAATAAGAATAAAATTAATGAAAATTAAAATAAAAATATCAAATTTTCCACAGTGCTGGGATTCAGGTGGCTTCTTTTTTAGACAATATTTCTCTAGCTCCTTGGAACACAAGAGACACTTCTTTTAAAATCCCAGAAAAAGAAGAAATTAGAACAAGCGGTGTGTGGTGTTGTCACAGTTATTCTATTCATATTACACCACACTTACACCTTACTTTATTAGGAGAAATCAGGTCAAAGTGTTCCCAGACAGGGGAGAATCTTCTCTTTCTGGCTGGTTCTATAAAAAAAGAAACTCAAACCGATTGAATGCAAAGATACAGCAGGTAAAAATCCAACAAATGTGAACGGGGAATCCATTGTGTTTCGCTGCACCTTATATTATGAATTGCACGTGAAACCTGCGAACCACTTCCTGAACCAGTCACGCGGTACGGACCGGCTTGCGAGGCTTCGAACGTCATCATTTTTGGCTCCTCCCCTAAACGAAGCAAGCCTCCATACGCGCTTCGTGGACACGCCCCCCCGTTACTCGGCACACGCTTCGAAGCCTTGGCACGCCTCGTAACGTCACTACTGATAGAATCTGTGGCTGCTGTTGACCTTGTTTTTGGAGGAAAACACGGTAAGAAGATAAATACTTCTAACCAGCAGCGTTGTTTTGTTGTACGTTAAGTCAGCGACTTGTGAAGAGTTGTGTTTTGTCGTGTTTGAGCAGTTGGTCTGGACGCGTTAGCTAGCTAAGCGGCTAAGTTAGCTAGCGGGCTAATTAACACAGGTGGCTAACTTACCGCTGAACACCTGTTAGTTGCTGCCACAGCTGTCCGTCTTTAGAATGACCTTCTCAACCTGTACTTCTCTGCTGTGTATTTTAGCTTTTAAAAAAGTTATTTTACTTTAAGGTTAACTGAAACCCGTTCAGCTGCACTGAAGTTTAACATTCAGCTGCTTTGAATTAAACCGTGCTTAACTTAACATTGTGCAACATTACCTCTCAGAATCTCCATAATTTCATTAAATTCCTTCTCTCTTCCACTGCTCAAGTTCAATCCAGTATATAAAGTGACATTAATAGTGAATAAACTAACAAGCAGCCATTGTATTTATTTATTATTGTAGTAAAACATGAGATGAAACGTCCTACTTTTGAATCTAGAACTGCACAAGCCGTTCATTTTCAGTCACCTGACGAGTTAAACTCCCCTTTTTGTGTGAGGTTGAAGCAGAAAGTCTGAGTTAACAAAGAAAGTTGTTTGTAATTTGCAATACCTGTTATCTCTGACTGAGGCTTTTTTTTTTAGTTTTTGTTGAGCTGATTTACACATAGAAACTTTGTTCAGGAAGATTTCTCAGTAGCTCAGAGGACAGGCTGCTTTTTACACAACCTTGTAAGAGAATGTCTGTCAATGCTTTCAGCAGAATTTAGAAATGCAACACTTCCTAAACAGATATTTTGAGGTTGTGAGGTTGAACGTTTGAGAGTATATCAGTGTGTTTGTTTGTGGTCTTTCTGTTTCTAGGTGGAAGCTGAATTAGTGAGGATGACTCCTGCTCCTGTCATCTCTAAGCTCCTCACACATCTTTACCTGCACATGAGGAAAATCACTTCTGTAGAATGCAGGTATGTTTGTCATTATTATAAAAAGATGTTGACTGGTGACCTGTCAGAAACCCATTATACAGAGTCAGCCAAAATAATGTTTACACACATCAGGAAAAGAAAAACTTGCATAAATATTTCAATACCAAATTTATTCAGACATCACAAGATTAATAAAAATTATCTTTGGCCTCTACAATTACAAGAGGTGCTTAAAGTGGTGGCCACTGGCTTCCAGACATTTCTGTTGTGTTGTAGACGTCACTTGTTGATGCTCCATTCATGAGGGTAGCGCCATCTGTTGGGAAAACATCGTACAACGAGGCACAGAGTTATCGTGATTTGATCAAACTTAGAAAGAGGTATCTATATGTGTAGAAGTACTTATACAAATGAAATATCTATAAAAGTTTTTCTTTTCCTGATGTGTGTACATTATTTTCGCTGACTCTGAACTTAATGAGAACAAAACTGTCATTTAATTGTTGCTCTGAAAGCTTCTTTAGTGAAAACCAGCTGGTGTTTTGCTTTGAAACAAACTGCTGTTGAGGTCTATGTTTTTAGGTTTAACCCCACAGTTTCTGAATGAACTGAGTTTTTTTTTCCTGATCAATGTGGACGTTATAATTGATGGTAACATTTACTGATCATATAATCAGCATGACAATATAACAGTATAACATTCTGACCACCTGACTAATACTGTGTTGGTCCCTTTATGCTGCTAAAACTCCTCTGACCCAGTGGTTCATCAGAACCTCTGGGGATGTCCTGTGGATTCTGTGGATCCTGTGGGTTGCAGGGTGGGTCCTACCTAGACCAGGCTGATCCTGGACCATCCCACAGATGCTCAATCAGATCTGGATGTGGGGAGTGTGGAACCCAGGTGAACAGCTCAGCTCTGTCGTGCTGAGGATAAACTCTCTCAGGATAAGGTCCTCTCAGGATAAACTGTCATTAAAATTGACAAAAATTTTGCTTCAACACGAGATAAAAACATTTACTTTCATTACTGATGTTGTCAAGTTTTAATAAAGTTCATGCTACTTTTATAAAATGATCAAAGTGAATAAATTGTATTTCTGTGATCTGTGTTTGATTTCTGTCTTTTCTCCTGTCATCCAGATGTTCAGAGGGAGATGATGCCACATCTGGTCCAGCTGATGGAAGGTCTTGAAGTTCTCTGACTGGCCTCGACTGAAGATGGTCGTCTCTCTGGATTTAAGGTTCAGATGCTCAGTAACAAACTCCACCAATGAGCCAACAGAGAAGCTTTAGGTTTATTAAATGTTGCTATGAAGGTTTCGCTGTTTTTCTTTGTGAATGCAATGTGCTCCAACTGAAACTTGAATTAGAACTTAGAAGTAAATCCTTCCATCTGAAAGGATTTAGTTGCATTAATAACCTCATAACATTCTAATTTTTATTCCAGTCTTGGTTGGAAATAGAATCTCTGTATTGATTCAGGTAAAAACTGAACTTCACAGCATGTTGGGGCAAAACAACCAGATGAAAACTGTGATGGTGTTGGATTGTCAGACCATAATGTTGCAGCTCAAAGCAGCTTTTCTATCTCAGTTCATTCTGACATTCAGCTATGAATCAACACAGCAGATGGTGATCCATGCTGTGGAAGTCTCACATCTCCTGATTTAATGGAGCTGCTTTGCACTTTTTACACTGTTTATTCACCAACACTTTATTTAATAAAAGTCCCATCTAGTTTTTATGAGGAATGTGATGTTTTAATTTCTCTGTGAATAACTGCAGTCTAATGTAACAGCTGGAGTTGTAACATCTGTCCTGATATTGATCATGAAGTATTGATCAGAATACTTATGGCCAGCAGTCATCCCTGAAGTTTTACATTAAAATCTTTACTTGTGTTGTGAACTTTGGTAAGAAGCAGAAACTTTAGCGTTGCCATGGATACATGAGTGTTAAATTCTGTCCATGTTTCCATTGTGGGAAATTCAGTCCAGCAGATGAGTTTGTTTTTACTTCCAGCTACCATTCAGTCTGAGATATTAAGAATAAATAAATGTGCATAATGTGGAAATGAACAGATTTTATTTTTATTTATTCCTACAGCTGCTGCAGGTAAAGTTATAGGATGTGGAGGAATTTAGTCTCACAATCACAGACAACAAATATTATCTGAAAGTTGGGTTATTGTTTATCAGCACAATACAAAAAGATTAATGTTAGAAATATTCCACTTAAGACTCTAGAATATTATGATTTATGTAAATTTACCTCAATAATATGAATGTTCAGGTTAAGATTGTACAGTGATATTTATTATGTAAGTTTAGCTGATTAAAGTTTATGACTCTGCACTAAAATATTATTTAAATTGACATCATTATTATAATATTTAGGGTCAGACTCTACAGTATTGAGATTAAGAAATCAAATATTCTATAAAATGTAAATACACTGAACTCATTTGGATATATTTAACTGAGACTCTACAATATTATTTGACACAAATCTATCGAAATCAAAATTTTAATCATTTTTACTCCAAACATTTACTGGACTGATTTAAACATTAAAATCACTCCTTTCTAATCCTCTGCTGTACGTTCAAACCTGAGGCCTTAAATAGAAACACACAAGTATCTGTTTGAAGGAACTTCTGCAGAGTCCTGGTTCCAGAACATGATGATAGAATTATAGACAAACTTTAACAAAAGCTGCCTGAGAGTTTACAGCTTTTTATGTTGGATTTCTTCAGTAATTTAATGAGAGTTATCAGCAAAAATCAAGTGTTCATTTGATGAACTTCATTTCCGAAAACATCCAGAATTGGAGCTCATATCTTTGGCAGCTGTAAAGTTTCTGCTCCTTCAAAGTTCACAACACAATGAATGAATTCCTAAAACACTCTCAATGCTGGAGAGTGTTTGTGATGCTGAAGCAGTGACCAGTTTTTCTGTTTCTTCTCTGGAGATGCACAATGAGGGACGTCTGCAGCGACTGAGAAAGAGTCTCACCACATCCTGACATGAGGAAAAAGACTTTATTGAAGACTACAATGAGAAAAACTATCAGACAGCAGACGGCTGCATTCAAGGTGAGTTCTGAACATTTGATCTGGAACAGGAATTCAATAACGGCAGCATGAGCTTCATTTCAGTCTGTAGCTGCTGAATTCATGGATGAATCATCTGGCACTAGAGAAGAAGACCATCAAACATCCATGTCAGCTGATGGAGGTCCAAGAGTCTCACCCAACAAACAACCTACAGAGTGAAGACCTCAAATCTGATTGGACGGCCTCCTATTCAGCCACATGTGTGAACAAATGCCTCTAAGTTGATTTGTTTTCTAAAATAAATCTAGTTTGAGTCCTAATCTATGCCTGTGTGTTTGCTTCTTTACACTGCTGTTAACAGTTTAGGCTGTTAGATTGTTCCAGATAAGACAAGTACAAGATTCTTCAGAGCCGTTCTACCATGAGCCTGACAGGAAGAACTCCAACAGCTACTGAATGTTCCTGTGGTTCCCTCAAGGCTACAGTAGGAGCCCTATGAGGACGAGCCGGTCCACCTGATGGCGGCCAGTTGCTGCAGTTCAAAGCCAACACCGACTACGTGGACTTCTACTGGACCACACGGAGGCCTTCAAACCGGACCAACAAGTTCAGCGACTCCCCGACTCGTGGGTCTGAGGACGCCGCTGAGCCTCGGTCCAGCCGGCCTCCTGTCTGTGGGTGTTTGAGTGCTGAGAGGTTTGTGGATGCATGTGAACATGTCTGTGTTGAAACAGCAGCTTTGGACTCGGTAACGCCAGGAAAAACCAAGAGCTCCTTTATTTGTGACTTCCACTAAAAAACTGATGAAAATAAGTTTGCCAGGGTTCTGACTGATAACAGATTATTAAATAATGATAATAATCATTTAAATATTCCTTTAAACAATCCTTTTAGGTCTACATTTCCTTTACACTGACTTCTTGGTATATGTACAAGTATTTTGGGTGGAATATACCAATAAGCCCAATGTTCAAGGGTTCTTCTGGGAATATACCATTAAACCAACCTTTTAGGTAAATGTTCCAGGATGTTGGGTAGAATATACCATCAGATCAACCTTTTAGGTCTACATTGGAAGATTTTAGAGTAGAATATTACTCCAAACCATTTAGGTCTACATTTAAGGTGGAATACTCCTTTACACCAAGATTTTTGGGTCTACATTGAAAGATTTTAGGTGGAATATTCCTTTGAACGAACTTTTGAAGTTTATGTTCAAGGATGTTGGAATATACCATCAGACCAACCTCCAAGGTCTACAGTAGTGAGTTTTAGGTAGAATTTACCGTTAAACTCAACTTTTAGGTCTACATTGGAGGATTTTAGGTGGAATTTTCTTCCAAACTGTCTTTTAGTCTACATTTAAGGATGTTTAAGATGGTATATTCTTCCAAACCAACTTCTCAGGTCTACATTTCAGGTGGAATATTCCTTCATACTAACTTTTTTGGTCTACATTGAAGGATTTTTTCTAAACCACCCTTTCGGGTCTATATTTGAGGTTTTAGGTGGAATATTCCTTTTAACCAGCCCCTCAGGTCTCTTTGAGGATTTTGGATGGAATACTCGACCGTTTGTTGTTAATACATTTTAGGTGCATGTCCAAGGATTTTTGGTGGAATGTTCCTTTAAGGTGGATGTGTGAGGACCTTGAAGGTGGAATACTTCCTGAAACCAACCTTTTAGGTCAACATTTAAAGATTTAAGGTGGAATATTTTTTTTAAATCAACCTAAATTTCATGTTTTGATCATTATCAAGTGAGAAACCTCAATCCAGACTCCTCATAATGAAGTTTGAGATTTATGCTGCTGTTATTTGTTTAGTCCAGACTAAATGACAGAAATCCACAACTGTAATTTTATTTCAGGACTTTCAGCTTTACAAACTCTAAGATTAAACTCTCCACAAGGATCCATAAGTTGGACTTCTATATGAGAGCTTTAATTATTCTTCATCTACTTCCTGAAAAGTTTGGTCAATAAAAAAGACAAAAACTAATATTTTCAGCTGAACTAAAGACAGACTTTGTGATTTTTCTGCTCACATGTTGTGTTGTTGTAAACTTACTCTTTCAAATAAATATCCTCCTAACCCCCTGGAAACCAGCATTTGTCCTGTTTTTCTGTGGCTCCTCGGCGACCCTAGACAGCCGGGTCGTAATGTTTTTTGAGCAACACACCATACTATGACGTTTTTACAATGATGGTTCTACTATGGAACCAGTTTGACATGTTCAGGCGTTCTTTGTGTGAAAACTCAGAGATTTCAGGTATCAGAAGGTGGTTTTAAACTTTCTTTGTTAACTTTCTGCTTCAACTTTAAACTAAATTTCCTTCACTAACCCAGCCCTCTGGACTTCCAGTAAGCTGTGTTTCTATTGGCTGTCCAGGTGGCTGCTTGGTGTTATCAGGAACACCTGAGCAGCTCAGTGTCTTCCTGCTTTATTTAGCTGCAGACAAACATTTCCTCTGCTTCTCTGCACCACTGAACTGGGTTTGGCTTCATTGCTTTAGTTTGTTCTTTAGGCGTTGGCTTGCAGCTTCCAGCAGTAAAATCGTCTTTAATGTGTTTCTTGGTGTGTTTTAGGGCTTTGTACTTGATAGTTGTCTTGGTAAATGTGGTTCTTTAGCCACAGTTAGCACATGGTGCTAATGTGTGCAGTGATTAGTGGATTTGGTGCAGCTGAGTTGTGTCTTTATCTTGGCTGTAGTGAGTCTTTAGAGGTTTTTGGTCAGACACATTCTGTATTCCTGTTTGTGAACCAACGTTGGTTGTCCAGAAGGTAAGAGTTCCTGTCCTGATTCTCTGTTCTCTGGTAGGCTGCAGGAGACTTTAGCGTTTGGGTTGTGTTAGTTTGGTTTTTGTAAGGTTTCATTTGGACGACTATCTTGAGGCCCCTCCATGTGGTTTAGTGAGGTTTTCTGGAACAGTTCTACAAAGCAACCTGCAGCAGAAGAGACTTTGAGAGTTTTTAGGAAGTTCTGGAGACCAGACTTTAGAGCAGCAGAAACATTTGTCAGCAGTTTGAGCAGGAGAAGGTGAGCTTCAGAGTAGAAATGAGACGGAAACCTTCTTGACCCGTGTGGTGAGGTCCTGTACAAGAGTTTGAGCAGGTTGTGAAGAGTCTGTAGTTCTTTGGTCTGAAAGCACAAGAAGAGTCGACTCATTAAAGGAGAAAACAGGAGATATTGTTGGTTCTTCTGTCGCTCTGCAGTTTCCTTAGATTGAATATCAAGTTTATATTTTAAATGATTTACCATGTGAGCCCAAGAAGACTTCAATAAACTCCCTCCATCCCCTGGACACAACATATTTTATTACCATGTTAAATCTTTTTTTTTTTTTTTTTTTTTATGTTTTTGAGTTTTAATCATAGTTTTAGAATAGTTTTTTCTCTTTGCTTGTTTAGTTTTGTCATCTGTGTGAAAGGTGCTAAACAAATAAAGTTGAATTGATAAACTGAATAATTGACTAACTCATGATTGTGACAACAGAAGTATTTTCATTGTGATTTAAGTGTTTGTTTCATTTCTAGGGTTGAGGTTAAAATCTTGACAGAAAAAAAGATTAACGAAATAAAGTACATTAAAAAAAGCAATTAAATCAAAAGAAAAAAACATTTAATACAACAAAATGTTTAAAAAGAAAATTAAACATTAAATACAATTAAATTATATTAGACAAAATATTTAATTAAATAATTAAACAAGATACAAAACATGTAATTATGAAATTAAACAAAATTTTGTAAACAAAAATATGAAACATTAAAGATGAAATATTTCGGATAATTCAACATTTAAGAAATACAATTAAACAAGAAGAATAAACATTTAAAAAAAATATAAAACATTAAATTAGATTATTAAACCTTTAAAAAGACAAAACATTGAATTAAAATATTAAATGTTTAATTCGAAAATTAAATCTTAAAGACAATAAAACTTTAAATAGGAATTAAACAGAAAATACAATGAAGCATTTAAAAAGAAAATTAAACATTAAAAGGTGGTAAAACATTTAAAAAGAAAAACCTTAAAGATTTAATCAAAAAATTAAACACTGGGAAAGAAAAGGGAATTTTTCAAACAAGCCGATAAAACATTTGAAAAAACAACAAACATTAAAAACACAAAACATTTGGAAATCAAATCAGACATTAGAAAAGAATAAAAGGTGAGAAAAGAGCAAAACTAAACATTTAAGAAGAATCAAACTAAAGATAAAACATTTGAAAAGACACCAGTTAAACTTTAGAAGATCAAATTAAACAGAAGAGACAATAAAACGATCAAAAAGAGCAAAAACAGATAAAGTTCTTAAAGCGTTTTCTAGTCTGAAACGAAAACATCAAGTTGTTTCTTCAAACATTTCCTCTTTCTATGTTCTTGGTTTGATTGTGGACAGATTTACTAAGAACTCATTTAAGAAAACTGCTTTCCAGATAAAGTCTACTCGTAGTTGAAGGCACTGATCAAACTAATGTTACCTTCTGATCTCCACAAACTTTAATGTTCAGTGAAGAGAATCAAAGTTTGTTGAGGATTTCTAAAAAACCCACAGGTGAAGGTCTGAGAAGAACTCAGATGGATGGTCTAAATGTGAAATCAAGACTCATGGTCACAAGTTTTAAGGCTTCTGTTAACCAGAAGTTCAAACTAACAGAGAAGTACTGAGAAACTTTTAAAACTTCAGTCCTCAGAGTGTCTGAAGGTTCAAACTAACAGAGAACTACTCAGGAACTTAGAGGAGTTCAGTCCTTGGACTGTCTCAAAGTTAAATCTAACAGAGAACTACTGTGGGACTGAGAAAATTTCAGCCCTCAGACTGTCTGAAGGTTCAAACTAACACAGAACTACTGTGGGACTTAGAAAATTTCAGCCCTCAGACTGTGTGAAAGCTCAGGTCCTGAGGACTTGGAAGGTGTGGAGGCTTTGGAAAGTCTTGGAACTGAGGGTTCCACCCTCCAGCACAAAGGCTGAAGTCCAACCTCCTGAGAAAAACGGTCGAGTCGAGACCCGACTTAAAAAAAAAACTCGAAAACGACAAAAAATAGATGATAAATGCGCAAAAAAAAGAAAAATTAGTATCTGAGCATATAGCTCAGGGGGTAAGAAGACAGACTCCCAAGTGGAAGGTTGCAGGTTCGAGTCCCGCCACAGGCCTTTTTCTTTCTTTGTCTTTGTCAGGATTTTCAATAAATTTAAGAAGGGTCTGGTCTTGAACCAGCGACCTGCAGCTCCATAGGCAAATCCTTAACTCACTGAGCTACAGATCAGATGAAAAGAAATAAATTCGTCGTCCCTTTGGCATCGTAGTTCCTGAAGTGACCACATGGGTGGAGCCAAGGCGGAGTCTGGGTGGAGTCAGGGCGGAGAGTAGGCGGGGAGGTGGGTGGTGGCCTCGCTCCTCTACTCCCCACCCCCCCCCCCCCCTACTCTCCGCCCTGACTCCCCCCACCGCCCACCACACCTTCCCCCGCCCGACGAGTTTTTCGAGTCTCCACGAGTTCTTCGAGTCTCCACGAGTTCTTCGAGTCTCCACGGGTTTTCCCGAGTTTCTGGAGTTTCCACCAGGTTGGAGGCAGAACAAGTTGTCATGAAGAGGTGTTGAAGTCGGCCAGGATGGACTGACTTTTTACAGCGACTAGAAGGAAGACCACTAGAAGAGCAGGTCTTTAACCACCATCCATAAAATCCATGGAGTTGGCTCCAGAGAAATGAAGGAAGGTCAACTTTTATCAACCTCCATCCAGATGTTCAACTTGATATCTTTACTTGGACATTTTTAGCACCACAAACCTTTAGTATCACACTTTATTATCATTTATTAGGACTTTAATGGAATCCACCAGCAGATTTACTTTTTGTTGACAAACTTTATTTTTGTCGTTGTGGGACTGCAGTATTTAAAACTGTTCCTTCTATTTGACCTCATGTTTATTAGTTTTAGTGGAGAAAGTTATTTTAGCTGTCGATTAGTCTCTTAAAAAACAAGTAATAAATTGGATTAGTCAAGAGGTTTAAATTTCTTACTTTGTCATATTTTAAATATGACAAAAAATATAAAAATAAAGTGTCTTGAGACAATTTGACCTGTATTTGGCGTTATATAAATAAAACTGAATTCAAATTGTATGTATCTTGTAATGTTGGAGTAATTCAGCCATATATGTTGGAAAACACATTTTCTTTTTCCATTAATCTGTTGATTGTTTTCTCCAGCAATTCATTTCTTGTTTTGGTTTATAAAATGTCAAACCCAAATATATTCAGTTTACTGTCATAAAAACCAAAAAGATTTTCATGAAAGAGATTCATGATGCAGGAATCAGGCAGTTTTTCACTTTTCATCTTAGTTTCGTAAGAAAGATAGTTGATAATGTGTGAATTGTTGCAGCTTGTCAGCCGTAGAAGGTTTTAATCTTTGGGGCCGAGTGTCAAAAAACATTTAGAAACCAACATCAACAAAACACTCAACAAAGATTTGAACATCATTAAAGGGAAATCCAACTTTTGCATGACAATGTCTAATTAAAGGACATTTATTTCCAATGTAATTGTGTAATATTCATCCTCTGGAGCTTTCTCTTCACATCGTCTTCCACCTGGACTGGTTTGGTCAGGAGCATGTGCAACAAACATTTGAAAAACTGCACTGTAACATCAATGAATGACACTGAAGTTTAATCGCTACATAAATGAGACTGACTCTGGATGTGCTGCTCTGTCATTAACTCCTAAGTTTAGGGAAAGTTCAAACAAAAGAGGACAGTTCAGATAAGACTTGAGAATGAGCTTATTTTGAACAAACATCTCAGACTTTCTGAGCTTCAGCACCTCTAGCAAGATATTTTAACAACAAGCAACTCAAGAGATCCAGAAGTTGGAGAGAGTTAGCGTTAGCTGAGCCAAAGAACATGTGGGATGCTAACCTAGCAAACATTTCAGACTTTTCTCTGTGAATTCTGAGAAATAATTTCCTATTTAATGACAGAGCTACACATCTTAACTCAGTCTCATTAAAACAGACTCTAATTCAGTGTCATCCATCCATATTAAAGTGCAGTTACCCAAAATGTTTGTTGCATGAGCTCCAACAAAACCTGTCCAGGTAGAAGGCCACTTTGACAAACAGGAAGTGGAAGATTCCAAGCAGATTTATAGAAGGGGGAACCGGACTGTACTAAGTGTGGTCCAGTATAAAGGGGTGTTTTGTGGGTTTTTAAGGCTGATAATGATTATTAGTGAGACATTTGGAGCAGATAATCATTTGCAGTAAATGAAAGTATTTAAAATCTTGGAGTTAAACTTAGAAGAACACAAACTTTAACAGAAAACTTTGTTGATATGTTTTTGTTTTGTTTACAGATGTTAAGTTAAAGGAGTTTTATTCGTGACGTATAATCAATCAAATCACTCCAGAAGACAGCGCGACCACAGGTAGATAAAGGTTCACAGCCAAAGTAGCACCATTTTTAAATGTATTTATTACCATAAATCAGTAAAAAATAAAATACTGATAATCAGTAAATCAGCCAGCCCACAATTACTACAATTCTACAGTTGATGTCTCTTTCCTTTGACTTGTTATTTGTACAATATATGATGTATATTATAACGTTTTTTCATCCCAAAGGCTATACTATGATGTTTTCTAAGAGACATACTCTGTTTGTTCTGGCCCTGGGTCGCTGCACTCCTCCTCTGTTGTTTTCTGGATTGTACTCAGCTGCATGCCTTCGTCCACCAGGCCTCCGTTGACTCGTCCCGCCTGCCGTCTCTGGAGCTGAAGCTGGATTGGAACAGACCAAAGTACAGTTCAATCACGATGCCAGCTGCCTCTCAAAAGGCTCCTTCATCTGGCAGGTGGCAGCACTTCTTCTGAGGGGAAGCTGAGCTGGCCCAGCAGAACTTTGGAGATGTGTTCCAGTGGTTGGTGGATGTGTGGGGAGATAGAGAGGGACCTTTGAATTGTTCAGAAAGGAAAACAGGGAACCCATTGGTAGTTTTAGTTTAGAATGCTACTGCGGTGTGTTTTTGGGTTTTAAGAGGTGAACAGGAAGAGTTTTGTTTTCGTATTGATTATCTTTTACTTTGTTCCTGGTTGGAATGCCCATCAATGTCAACATGAAGTTCACTTTTAGTTCTGTTTATTTATTTTTATTTTACTAACACCCATTTGCTTTTAACCCCCTCACATGTTGTGTTGTTGTAAACTTACTCTTTCAAATAAATACTCGTCTAACCCTCTGGAAACCAGCGTTTGTACTGTTTTGGTGTTGCTCCTCACCTACTTGAGACAGCCGGGACAAAACAACGTTTTGTGGCACGTTTTTACAACATGTTGAAAAATCGCATTATTTTTTCGACATAGTATACTATGGGTTGTTTTTTTTTTTTGCACCAAAATTCATGATGATTTTTTTTTCAAAGAAATTTTTCTGGAGTGTTTTTCACAGCCTGCTTTACAGTATTTCATCATATGGCATGTTTTCACATGTTGAATAATGACATTTTTCGACATAGTATACTAGGGCGTTATTTTTGCGCCAAAATTCATGCTGATTTTTTTTTCAAAGAAAACCTTTCTGGAGTGTTTTTCATGGCCTCCTTTATATTATTTCAAAGGCTGCGAAAAGCACTCCAGAAAGGTTTCCTTTGAAAAAAAAATCATCATGAATTTTGGCGCAAAAAAATGCCTTGCTATACTATGTCGAAAAAAAAATGCGATTTTTCAAACATGTTGTAAAAACATGCCATATGATGAAATAATGTAAAGGAGACCATGAAAAACACTCCAGAAAGGTTTTCTTTGAAAAAAAAATCATCATGAATTCTGGCGCAAAAAAAATGCCATAGTACACTATGTCGGAAAATGTCATTTTTCAACATGTTGTGAAAACATGCCATATGATGAAATAATGTAAAGAAGGCTGCGAAAAACACTCCAGAAAGGTTTTCTTTGTAAATAAAAATCATGAATTTTGGTGCAAAAAAAGAAACGCCATAGTATACTATGTCGGAAAAAAAATGCGATTTTTCAAACATGTTGTAAAAACGTGCCATATGATGAAATAATGTAAAGGAGAGCGTGAAAAACACTCCAGAAAGGTTTTCTTTGAAAAAAAATCATCATGAATTCTGGCGCAAAAAAATGCCATAGTATACTATGTCGAAAAATGTCATTTTTCAACATGTGAAAACATGCCATATGATGTAATTTCATCCCTCTCTTTGATCGTATTAAA